>NC_045785.1:73916482-74126821 GCF_009873245.2 Balaenoptera musculus
TACATTCTGTTTCTTCTGCCTGTAATTTCCTTTCCCCTTTCTATGTCCAGCACATTCTGAATCATTTTTCAAGTCAGTTGGAATATTTCCTCCTCCCCCATCAAACCTTCCAGACTGCCCTAGGAAGAGTTAGTTTTCTGCATCTCTTTACTCCCGTAGCATACCTTTAATTCTTTCATAGTGGTCTTTAGCCCCTCATATTGCAATAAATCTATTCATAAGTCTATCTCCTAATATTCATCTACTGTGAACTCACTAGGGTCAGAGAATGTCTTATTCACATCTGAATCTACCACCGTTAGTATACCTAACAAGTCCTCAAAATCATTATTGAATGAAGAGTATTTAAATCAATGACATAAATATATGTTATACAGGCTCTTATCTTTTTAGTTAGCTCTCCTGAAATCTAATTCTAGCCCCTGCTATTATTTTACATAATTAAAAGTGGAATGAGAAACATGTTAAGTATTGTAAAAATCACTCAAAGTGGTTTAGAGCTAACCAATATGGCAGCCACTAGCCACATGTGGCTATGAAGCCCTTGGAATATGGTAAATGAGAAATGAGACGTCCTGTAAATATAAAATACACACAGAAATTCAAATACTTAATTTAAAAAATAATATTAAATATTTCATTAATAATTTTTGTATTTATTACATATATAAGTGGCATTTTGGATATATTAGGTTAAATAAAAAGTATTATTAAAATTAATTTGTTTCTACTTTTCTAATGTGACTACTAGGAAATTTTTAAATTAGATATGTGGCTTGCATTATATTTCTGCTGGGAAGTGCCAGTTTAGAGTTTATAATTTTACAGGGGTATTCACTGTGATTTGGGTAGGAAAACACTGGCCTGGGGAATCAGGAACCTCTCTCTCTCCTCCAAAGTCACATACATAAAGCAAGAAAGAAGGAAGGAAAGAAAGGAAGTTACATTTTAACTAACAAACAGCTCAGTCAACAAGTTAATATATCACATGGCTACAGATTTAGAGGATTAAAAAAATCATTACCTTTTCAACTTAACAACTAGTTATTCAGTCTTCCTTATATAATAATAATTTCACAACTGTTAATCAAACACTGAGAAGGCCCTGGCTGTGTCTAGAATTTAATACAGATAGGGAAAAATATTAAATGATAGCTAAAACACTAGGACTTCCTAAGGGAAGGCATTATCCAATAGACCTTAGATGAGAGGAACTTATATTTTATTAACCTTTTAATATTTCTGACATTCATGAGACGTCACCTCAAATTCTTACTGAAGAGAGCTAGAGAAGAAAGAAAAAGAGATACAGAAAGGAAAAGAAATGAAATGAAAGAAACAAGCAGGAAAGGGAAGGAAAGGAGAAGAAAAGAGAAAAGGAAAATAGAAAAGAAAAAATTTCAGAGTTCACACTCTCAATTTATAATGATCATTAAAGTTTATTTTTTATTAGGATAGAGACATTTCTACCATGGTGGTTCTATGGTTCTTAGAGGTCCTCTAGTCTAACTCTTAGTCAATTATTGAACTCTGCTCTGACAACCTCAACAAATCAGTGGAAGACACACTTTGCTAAGTTCAATCATCAGTACTAATAAGGTCTATATTGTAATTATGTTCCTCAGTTAATTTTTAGATTTCTTGGTAAATAGAAATAATTATATAATTGTCACTGCTATATTTAAAGGAGGTTTATTTTATGGTAACTATAATAATATCAGTGGTTTTATTATTATGACAAAATTTCAAGGAAATGTGATTGTTATTTTCTAGATATTTCCTATAAAGGTTATTATAATCATAGCATGGTATGGTACAAAAATAACTGGTCAGAAAATTCAGAGATTTGAGCTTTTGTCAGCCTGTGTCTTTTTTTCCCTCACTTCAAAATCATGCAATAAAAATGATCACTCAACCCCCAGGTTTGTTGCAAAGGTTATTATTTCATATTTATATTTGTAAGATAAAAAGCAGATAGTTCTTTAATGTAATCCAGGGTCACACTGTTCATTCCCATCTCAGATTTAAAAGACTTCAAAATTCTCTACAGTTTTCCTTGGTGTTAATAAACAGAGTTGTTTAGAAGAAAAAAAAAAAACTGAAATTGCTATTGCAGAATCAAAACATGAAAAACATTTTCTCACCACTCCTCAACTGTTCAACCTCACAGAAGTGCGTTCCAGTGGGAGTATGAATAAATGCATGGACATGCTTAACTCCATTCTGAAAATTAGAAAAAAAAATTATTTCCAGTAAAATTTCAACGTATGTCATAAAGCCAATTTCTTTAATTAAACTGAGAGCACGAATAAGTGAGGTAACCTTTTCAAAACGTTTCCAAGGGACTTCTTCCACATAGACTTGAACTCGAATAACATGATTAAAAGAAGAAAGGAAATGCTCACAGATATTCACAGCAAACGTTTCTATGCTTTTGATCTGTAAAAAGAAATAAATGTGAATGATCAGAAATACTTGCCCCACTTAAAAATCATTTTTAAATATCCATGGGACTCTCTTTCCTGATAAAGTGTTTTTTAGAATCAGAGAAACAAAGAATAAGAAAGAATTAGAGATGAATTGGTCCTAATCCCAATTTCTCACAAGGGCTCCTAAGTGTAGTCTCATCACCAGGTGAGACTATCCTGTTTTTAAAAGAAAACTGTGTGCAGGAGAGGATGTGTCTATCCATCAGTGGATGAGCAAAAAGGAACTTAACGTTCAGATTCTCCTCACGGTGAGCTCAGTCATCACCCATGGCAGCTAAAGTACTGCAGGATACTTCAAAACACTCTGCTCTCTTCATGAGGCTGGGAAACAGACCTCCCAGTTTCCCAAAGAAAAGTGTTAATGAAAGGTCACTTCAGCTTCCTTGCCTTGCAAACAGGCCTTCTATTGACCATCCCCAGCTCTCCACCCCCATAAAGCAGCTCCCTTCTTCCATCCAAATTCTTCAGGTTAATCTCTAGGCAATGTTTTATGGTCCTAGTACAGTCTACAGATTATTTATGGCTTTGCCTATAATTAAGCGAGACTGTATAGGTTTCCCAAGGATAGTTTTGTTTTATACCTGTTGTCTCAGAATAATTATTAATAAGCATCCTATTTCACTCTGAAAAGTATCCTGGTTTGGATAAGAAATTATACAGTCACTCTATCTACAATGAATACATTTAAATTGGTTTTAACATCCAGGTCCATTCTTTCACTTTTCTGTACTTCTCACATAGTACAGGAAATATAAGAATTTGTGTTATATAGAGACCCTCTTCTCTAACACAGTACAGAGCTTATTTTCAATTCATTTTTAAAGAAAGCAATGCCTTTTTCCATAGCCCTGCCTATACTTGCTGGGCCATTCTGATTAGCAAGAGAAAGGTTCAGGGTGTAGACAGACCTTGCAGAAATAATATTTCAATTAGTTTGTTCGGGCTTCCCTGGTGGCACAGTGGTTAAGAATCTGCCTGCCAATTTAGGAGACACGAGTTCGAGACCTGGTCTGGGAAGATCCAACATGCTGCAGAGCAACTAAGCCCGTGCACCACAACTACTGAGCCTGCGCTCTAGAGCCAGCGAGCCACAACTACTGAAGTCCGCGTGCCTAGAGCTTGTGCTCCGCAACAAGAGAAGCCACCACAATGAGAAGCCCGCGCACCGCAACGAAGATTAGACCCCGCTCGCCGCAACTAGAGAAAGCCCGCATGCAGCAACAAAGACGCAATGCAGCCATAAATAAATAAATAAATAAGTTTCTAAAAAAAATTAGTTTGTTCATTTCGTGCATTATGGGTGTGAATTTCATGCAAAAGCATGAGAAAAGAAGCTTTCCAGTCTACATTTCTTGCCTTTCTAGACTCTTAGCAAATAAAAAAATTATCTTGAATTGCCCAGAAATCTGCTGGTCGTCCAGCACAGTTTCACTCACACTTAGAGAAACCTGAGGTAAAAGTGCTAAGAGATTAGAGTCTATCAGTTCCAAGACCCTTCTGAAAAGTACAACTACCACCAAATGTGGACACTAAGTGGTCACGGAGTTGGGAAAATCAGGAAGGTATCAAAAGTTGGACAGATCTCGAAATGTATCTGATACTTGATTTTCTTCTAGAGCAATACCAAGAAGAGAAATGGTACTTTCTTCTATAAATGCACATCATTCTAAAAGAAAAAAATAATAGGACTCAAATAATTGCCTGACAAAAATGTGTAAAATTCTATTCTGAAATCTTCTCAGGGCCTTGATTTGCCAATGATCCTAATTAAGAGATAACATGTAAATTTGTCAAGTAGGATTCTCTGCCTAAAAGATGTTGTAGTGAGTTGAGAACCAAGAAAAGAGAACAAATGGGAAAAAAAGAAGAAAAGAAAAGAGAATAAAAAGGTGAGTTTAAAAAAAAAAAGCAAGATTTTCTGTAAAGCTGAGACTTTTAGAATAGAAAAGGAATTTTTTTCAATGGTTTAAATGTAAAAATAGGGTTAAAAAGTACAGGGAACTTGAAATAAGCAAGTAGTATCCTCATAATATAGTACGGTGATTTCTGCATCCAGATGGGCAGCATCTAAGAAGTAGAATGACGCATACGCCTTTGAACTTTGCCAGGACATGAACTGTGTTCTTGATGGTGTCGGTAGGGATGAGGTCTGAATTGTCTCCATGCAGGTAATCTTTTTTGGAGCTCAGAGTAAGTTGCACTGAAGTTGCCACTTCTTTAATGCTGTGATATTTTCCATCTCGCTGAATATGGAGAATTTTTACCATATCCTTCCCATAGCCAGTTCGGACAAGCTCCACCTCATCATTCTGCAATGAAAACAGTCATCTTAATGAAGAAGGCTAAATGAAAACAAGAAGTCAACTTCAATTTCTTTAAGCCTTAATTTTATCATGTAATCATGAAAGGTAAGAGTCAGAGTATTCCTGAAAGAAAGATCATGCCTTACCTTTGAAGGAGAATGAGAATTTGTATGGAGAAAAGAGAATCACAAGGAACAGATGAAAATATATCAGATTGGCCTGAAGAGAGACAGGTAGATGGCTTTCTTGATAATAATAAGCAACAACAATAATAACCATACCTCCTGAGCCAAACTATTTACTCTTATTTAATCTCTACTAACTTAATCCTTATATCAGCCCTGTGAACTAATATTATTCCCATTTTGCAGAGGGAGAAACTGAGGTTCAAAGAATTTAGGTGACTTACCCCAGTTAGTAAAGGATAGAGCCAAGAATTCACCCTCAGCTCTGTTGACTCCAAATTGTGTACTTCTAACTACTACATAAACTGCCTTCCTCTATAAAATCTTTTGACTATGTTAACTGGAAATAATTATATCCCCTTTTTTATAGAGAGTAGTATTCTGGAGAAATGGCCCTGTGATCAATAAAAACAATTTGAAAATTGCTTCTTCTACTTGCTACCAGGAAGAAGAGTAATTAGTGACAGGGTCTAGACTACCTTCAGCAGTACAGAGCCAGAGCCAAATGGCTGCAAGGAAAGCTATGCTTTTAGCGAAGAAACACTTAATAAAAGCTTGTGACTGATTCATTAGTATCCCTGTCTGAAGCTGGAGCCCTCGCTAGTGAATACGTCCATCTCCACTGCTAGACTCTATAAGACTTGTCCCTGGGCTTTATTGGTGTTTGAGAGAAGAGGCAGGAGGGAGCAGAGGGACAGGAAAACCTATTCTATTTAGCATGAAAATTAACATTAAAATGGTAGTGAGAAAAGGTGACAAAAATAAAAGTAAACCAAAAACAACATGCAGTGAGAATCTGGGGAGGGTCTCAAGGAAGAAACCTCGTCTGTGAATCCCACGTAGGCGATATGCTCAGATAGGCCAAGGGCTGCCTAAATATCTACCCACATAAAAAAATCACCAAATCCCTTGGGAGGAATTTTAAAATGCTTGCCAACATCAGAAATTATTGTCATATTCTTAATCAAAGTGGGGTAGTGAAGGTTGCCTTAAATCTTGGGGATAGAGCCTGGTAGGCCATGCTGCTGTTGGTTATTGAACATACCCTGAAGGTCTGTGGTGTCTGAATTCAGTGCTTCCTCTGTAGGAGGGACACATGTAAGGGACAACTCTTGGAGAGGTCCCTTGGATGCATCTGACCCAATCTTTGGGGGACTCATCTTCAAGAAAAGTATCAATAAGAAAACCTAAAGAGCAGACTTGAAGGATCCTAATAAGAACTATAATGCTGACAGGGAAAGAGGCACAGTTGTGTGATTGTAGTGGCTTTGAAATCAGACCAGGTCCAAATTCTGCCTTACCACTTATAGCTTTGTGGCTTGTGACAAATAATTTGATGTCCCTGAGCCTCAGTTTCCAGCTTTGTACAAATGGAGATAACTGCCCCTACAAGTAGAGTTGCTGGTGAATGTGAAAGGGCTGGCTCAGTCCCTGGTACCTGGTGGTGCAGTGAGGTCAACCCCAGTAAGAGTGGCATGTCAGGCCTGGCTGTGGATGTAGCAGCAGAAGAGATAGCAGAGGGGAACTTGATTAAGGGCACTAGTTTTTAGAGTGGGAAGCACTGCTGGAAACAGCAGAAGGAAGACTCTGGCACGTCTCGAATTGCAAGGGGTTCTACCCGGGCCAGGGAGGCACTTGGCTGGCTTGGGGTCCCTGGATGGTATGGGCTGAGGTCCAGGACCAAAGGTCTCTGAGACCTTCCATCATCCTTGGCACACAGCAGGACTTAACAAATGTTACTCCTCAGTCCCATCTCCTGCCACTAAATACCCAAGTAGGTTAGTCTGTTGAAAGCAAGTGGTACCCATGAGATACAGAGTAAGATTAAATGATAGCTACCCTTCATTTCCCTACCCCTGCTCATTAGTTCAGCTTCATATCTTGCCACACTCTATTTCAAACTCCACTTCAGCTATCCTGAGCTAATTGTGGTCACCCAGGCCCTACATGTGTTCTTCTTTGCCTGTAGGCCTTTGAATTTGCTATTACCTCTTTCTTGAACATTCTTTCTCTTCCTTGCTACCCAACTACCAATCTCTTTACCTGCCTAACTTCTTCTGACTCAACTTCTTTAAGTCTCAGATGTCACTTCCTCTAGGTAATTTGCCCCAGCCCTTCAAGTCTGGAGTAGGTGTCCCTTCTATGTGCTCTCAGAATGCTCTGTTATTGCCTTATCAGAGTCTTTACCAAATCACATTACAATAGCCTCTTCATGGGTCTGATTTATTCAAAAACAGTAAACTATGAAAGCAGAAACAATTTCTATCTTGGTCGCCATGGCAACCCCAGTGCTCAGCAGAATGCTTGGAACACAATTGGTGCTTAATAAATGTATCATGAATGACCGAATGCTGCCCTACCACCTGCACCTCTTGTGTAGTGACATGGAATAGTTCATGAAAATACCCCAAAGATTGCAATACAGGAAAAGCTGCTTCAGCTCAGACCCCAATCAGGAAGTTCCTCTTCCTGGGAAAGTGAGGAAAGCAACTTCTGCCCTCTGGTCACGACAGCCTGGAGATCACAGGCACAGCTGGCTGGAGAATAAAGGGCCAGGAAGGGCAGAATCGCAGGTAGACAAAGTTACTGACACAGCACAAAGTGTTCACATTGCTAATAAGACAGAGCATTCTAGCACTGTGCAGCTATCCTGGGGTTCATGCAAGACACACGCGGGAGAGGTCAGCACTCTTTAGCAAGCTCCCTCCTGACTGTGACGCTCTGGCAAAGGCTGAGAAATCATGTGCACTGAGAAAAGAGTCAGAATAAAGAGGACATAACCATCCGAGACTGGAGCAGGATGGAACAAGAACGGCGTGGGACACACAAGAGTCCCTCAGCAGGACCTGACAGAACAGATAACGGCCCAGGCCAGACTGAGGCTGTTCTAATCAATAAGACCTCCCCAGGTCTGCAGTCTGAGAAACCAGAAGTAGGTGCCAGAATCCTATTGTGTATAATGCACAGTGTAGGGCAGGGATCCATGTCCAAGATAACTGTACAGTAAAATCCCAAGGTTGCTCTCATCTGGAGGGTGGGCGGGTAGCTGAGAGGATGGAGTCAGGCCAAGTGTGAGTCTCTGTTCCACCACCTATTAGCTCTGTGAATGGTGGCAAATTTCTTCATTTATAAAATTAATAATAGTAGTGCCCATCTAGCAGGATTGCTGTGAGGATTACAGGACAAAAATACATAAAGTACTTAGAAAAGTGCCTGGCAAATAAGAAATGTTCAATAAATGTAGCTATGACTATCATTGATAAATAATAATTATGTCATATTTTGCATCAAAGGGTCCTTCCAGTTACTGTTAGAGAGCAATAGTCAGATGACTGTACACCAGTCCAGAGCTAGGGTGGCTAATATCAAAGACTGCTGCTATGATATGGCCTACTTCTGCCTTCATACTTTGGTTGTCTTTCCTCAGGCTTGTGTGGCTTGAGGGAACAAAGTCATAAAAGGAAACAATTTCCTAGAGTAATACTCTGGACAAAATGTCAGTAGGAGTAAATCTATACTTGGCTCTACACAGGAAAAATTCCCTTTTCTTAGACATGTCTTCAAATATAAAGGGATAGAGAATCACTGATTGCCTGCAAGTAATGTTGGAGAGAACTCTGAGAGATTTTAAATGAATCTTACGCATCTTCGCTTAGATGCTGAGTGTTCTCTTATTTCCACGTCATATTGAAAGTGATGTAGGTTGTCACTACAGGTCTAGGAGTTCTTAGCCTGGAGTCTGTTAATCTCTACAAGGCCCAGTGGATGGATTTGAGGTGGAAAAAATATTAGGAAAGATAAGGGAAAACTTTTATAGATTTTAATTTTAAAATGACTAGAATTTTCTCTCAAGTATTAGAAGAACTTTTGTAAGCATATCTCTACCCTCCATAACAGAGGGAAATACAGAAGTGCTAGCTATTTTGGACCCATCACACATATTTAAATATCAGTTCAGTTGCAGTGTGCAGTGATAGATGGAAGAACTATGTGTGGAGACATGCCCCCCTCTCTATCTTTGGAATGTGCTAGAGAAGTTCTTTCAATTTTCCACCTAGATTTTTCCTTTGCCTAGCTATTTTCTTGGGCATTTGTGAACGAGAAGACTTCTGAGAAAAACGTTGAACTAATATGAGAAAAAGGGGCACTCATATGAACTAGCTTAATATCACTCTGTTGGATCTTAATAATACATAAAGATAAGAACAATAATGATGAATAATAATCTTAGAGGCATCTGGTATTTTTTGGCTGCTTAGGATCAACTAAATCTCAGATGGAAAAATATTGATATCTGCTAGCAAATGTCATGTTGCTTTAGGCCGTAGAGTGGCTTATTTTTACTATCAAGGGGGATATGCCTTGAGTTATGTTCAAAGTGTGGCTCCAAAGGGATTTGTCAAGCAGATGTTTCAGCACAATATAATGACTCATATGAATAATTATTGCAGAAAGGGCGACCTGTCACCTAATGAAGACTCCATCTACAGGTGTTCCGTTATTTTCATACTTCTGCCTATTACAAAGGATGAGAGACTCATCACTAAATGTCAAGGGAAATGCTAATTTTCTTCTTGCCAGCCTCTCCGTAGTACCAATAGCCTTAGGGCAGGGAACTGGAACAAGGCCTCAGGAGCCTCTAGGAATAGGAGCAGAAAACCTCACAGCGAAGAATTGATAGAGACCTCCAAACATGCAGTTGGAAGGAAATTCTACTGAAATGCATACACTGAAAGATTTCTCTTTCCTAATGTATAAGACTTGAAAATAAAAATAATAGTAGCAACAATTTAGTGAGGGTTTGATGGGAAATTTCTATATATGAGTTCCTCTAACCCTTTACAAGAACCCTGTGAAGCAGATATCCTTAACCAAGTTTTACAAAGGAAGACACTAGGGTTAGGTAACTTGCCAAGGTCACACAGTTACTGGGTGACAGAGGGAGGAGGAGTACCTCGACCATTTGCCCCAAAGTGACACATTCTTTCTCACTACGTCAGAGTCCCTACACTCATTAGGGAGAGAAAGGAAGCATTCTGATCCCTCCCAGAAGGAGGGAGGTGGGCATGCTACTGCAGAAACTTGCATTTCTATACCATTTAAAATTTTTCTATCCACTAAAGACCTATATTATCTTATCTATTCCTCACAAAAACCCTGTGATTTGGTGGGAAGGACGCTTATTTTAATATAAACTAGATCAGTGATGTTAAGTGAGCTTCCCAAAGCTGACAGACAGACTGATACAGTGTAAAGGGCCCTACTGAGACTGAACAGTGTTATTCTACCTACACTATACTAGGCAGAACTTACCCAAGACTGGGAGATGCCCCCTACTCAAACCATTGGTTTTTCTAGCACTTCAGTCATTTTTCTAAATTACAGATAAATTCTAAGCTCAGATGAATTCTGTGTTTATTGCAGGGATGTTTAAACTGTGAAATAACGGAAGGAAAGAAGGGTGCTTGCCTTCTGGGGCAGGATTAAAATTCAGCTTCGTGCCTTCAACAATGGGGCACCACTTTTGAGTTGAACATTGACGTTTTTCTGGATCAGGACCATTGAAAACATGAGTAATGGAGGCTTATTTGTGGTCAATAGAACCATATCACTAAAGGACTGTTTTCAGTCCATCTGCAAAGACAAAGAAATAACTTCATCATGATAGAAAAGAAACAACGTAAGAAGGAACCAACATTTAATGAGCACCAGTTATGTGCTGGAGGCTATGTACACAGCATCTCACCGAATCCTGATAGCATTTTGTAAAGGTGCAGCTCATGAGTCCCACCTTTAGAAAAGGAAGCTGACACTCATGAGGTTAAATAGTTTGGTCAAAACTGCGTGGCTAATGAGAGGTAGGACCAGGCATGGACCCAGGTTTGCCTGATTATTTTTATGATACTCAGCTATCTCCCTGATATAACATTATAGTGAAGTTCTTTATAATGGGATTTTACCTACATACCCACAATTATTTGTTTCTCTGATTAGATTTAATTCATTCTAAAATCTGCATAACCCCAAAACTGAAGTCTCTGAAACCTTTTTTATTCAATCCATACATTCATCTCTATTTATTTAATTCCTTCTAGTGACAAGCACCGTGGTAAGTGCTGGAGATAAACAGCAAACAAGGCAGTCACTATTCTGCCCTGATAGAGATTAGAACGAACTTTAGAGTAGAATAAACTTTTCTGGTAAAGAATCAAAGAGTATTTTAGGTTTTACAGGCTGTATGATCTCTGTTGCAACTACTTAGCTCTGCCATTATGGCATAAAGTAGCTATACATAGTACATAAATGAATGAGTGTGACTGTATTCCAATAAAACTTTATTTACAGGAACAGACAGTGGGCCAGATTTGACCCACAGGAGTTTGCTGACCTCTGCTTTCTAGAGGAACTTCAGAAAAGAAACCAAGTATTTAGAACACATTATGATAATTACTCTAATTGAAAAAATACAATGGGTTTGGGACTATATTGTAAGGGACACCTAAGCTGGATTGAGAGAGATGGGGGATGGCTTCCAGGAGGAACTGGTATCCACAAAGCCCCCTAAGTGATGAGTAGGAATTAACCAAATAAAACTGTCTGGTCCTCTTCCACTTATTCTACTTATATTTCCCTTTAACCACATTCTTCATGAACAATTCTTTATTTTACAAATGCCTGAGTCATTTTGTTTGTCTCATCCCATTTCATCAAATTAATGATGCAACAAGCATTCAGCTTTCTGTCACATTCTAGATTTTACTCTGTATATTAACAGTCTTATAACAGTTTGAACAAAAATAAAGTTGAACTTAAATATGAAAATTTTATGGTATGTAAACCATACCTCAAAAAGTTATTGAGGATAAATAAATAAAGCCAACAGTCTAACTCCCAGGAGTCCTCACAGGATGACTGCACTTTGATGAAGCCAGCACAGACCAGGGTCTGGAGAAACCCAGCTTTATCTCAACCTCAAATTCTCACACATAAAGCTTTAAGGAACATGAACTCATAACCAAAAATCAAAGGTACACATGGTAGCAAAGTATCATGAGAGAGAGTCATAGAAATAACAGGTAGCAAAGTCTGACCGGCAAAGATTGGAATTATCAGACACAAAATAAAAGTCATATATTTAATATTTTTGCAGAAATGAAAGAGAAGGTTGAATAGCTTCTCTCGAGCAAGAAATAAGGCACTATAAACAAGACAAAGAAAATTTGAAAAATAACCCAACAGAACTTCTAGAAATGCACTAATAAGTGGATTAAGAAACAGATTGAACACAACTGAAGAAAGAACTAGTTATTTGTAAGAGGTAGAGTAACAGATTAATCTTGCCAAAGAGAGAATTAGAGAACTGGGAGACTGATCCAAGTAAAGAATCAGGGATTAATGCAGACACACACAAGATAGAATATATGAGAGAGACATAAAATGAACTAGAAATGAACTTATTTACAAAACAGAAACAGACTCAAAGATATAGAAAACAAACTTATGGTTACCAAAGCGGAAATGTTGGGGAGAGGGATAAATTAGGATTTGGGGAGTAACTTATGTACACTACTACATATAAAATAGATAAACAACAAGGACCTGTTGTATAGCACAGGAACTCTACTCAATATTTTGTAATATAACCTACATGGGAAAAGAATCTGAAAAAGAATATATATATTCAGCTACTTTTGAGCTGAACATTGACTTTTATCTAGATCAGAATATATATATTCTTTTTCAGATTCTTTTCCCATGTAGGTTAGTACAAAATATTGAGTAGAGTTCCCTGTGCTATACAGTAGGTCCATGTTGTACATTAAGAAAACCATAATTCAAAAAGAGACATATACCACAATGTTCACTGCAGCACTACTTACAGTAGCCAGGACGTGGAAGCAACCTAAGTGTCCATTGACAGATGAATGGATAAAGAAGATGTGGCACATATATACAATGGAATATTACTCAGCCATAAAAAGAAACAAAATTGAGTTATTTGTAGTGAGGTGGATGGACTTAGAGTCTGTCATACAGAGTGAAGTAAGTCAGAAAGAGAAAAACAAATACCATATGCTAACACATATATATGGAATCTAAAAAGAAAAAAAAATGGTTCTGATGAACCTAGGGGCAGGACAGGAATAAGGACGCAGACATAGAGAATGGACTTGAGGACACGGGGAGGGGGAAGGGTAAGCTGGGACGAACTGAGAGAGTAGCATTGACATATATACACTACCAAATGTAAAATAGATAGCTAGTGGGAAGCAGCCGCATAGCACAGGGAGTTCAGCTCGCTGCTTTGTGACCACATAGAGGGGTGGGATAGGGAGGGTGGGAGGGAGACGCAAGAGGGAGGGAATATGGCGTTATATGTATACATATAGCTGATTCACTTTGTTATACAGCAGAAAGTAACACAACATTGTAAAGCAATTATACTCCAATAAAGATGTTTAAAAAAAGGATATATATATATTCTTTGCTGTGCACCTGAAACTAACACAACATTGTAAATCAACTACAATTAAAAAATTTTTTTAAAGAATAGTATTAAAAATGTACTAGAAAGATATGATAGAATGTGGAAGAGGCAAAATTTGAAGAGATCAAGACTGAGATTTTCACAACTAGAGATTATCATACTAAGCGAAGTAAGTCAGAAAGAGAAAGGCAAATGCCATATGATATCACTTATATGTGTGGAATCTAAAATATGATACAAATGAACCTATCTACGAAATGGAAACAGAATCATGGACATAGAGAACAGACTGGTGGTTGCCAAGGGGGAGAGGGTTGAGGGAGGGATAGAGTGGGAGGATTGGGTTAGCAGATGTAAGCTTTTATATAGAGAATGGATAAACAACAAGGTCCCACTGTATAGCACAGAGAACTATATTCACTATCCTATGATAAACCATAATGGAAAAGACTATTAAAAAAAAGAATATGTATGTATAACTGAATTACTTTGCTGTACAGCGGTAATTAACACAACATTGTAAACTGTACTTAAATTAAAAAAAAAAGACTGAGATTTTCTAGGATTATTGGATGAATGAATGCAAACTTCCAACCATTAAAAAAGAAGCCCATTACCAAGTAAAGTACTCATCTTTGTTCACTATACTTGGCCAAATTACAATGAAGGGATTTTCTACTATTTCTACTCTTATAGAGGTAATCACGTTGTGAAGGAGACGTGATGTTTTCATAATATTGTACTAATTGGGCTTCAAAAGTGGGTAATGTGAAAAACATTCTGCTCAGTTTGCATTTTCTCCATCCACCAAATTCACTGTGCTTCCTTCCACGACATTACTTTGCTGTTGTTAGTAAAAACCCAGGACACACTGGAATCTAGGCTTTAGGGTAATGTTGAAATCCCTGGAACCCCTCAACCACCGGTACAGTGTTTGACACCTAGTGATTGCATAAGGAAGGTTGTTGACTGACAATCAGCATGACCAGGTCAGCAACAACAGGAGATAAGCTTATTGAAAGTGACACGTGAAAGGAAAGAACCTAATTAATTGCGTTTTTCCAGACCTTGAAATACATTTGGCTTTAGCAAAACCATCCTAATACAGATATCCTGTAGCTCAATCACAGGAAGGGCTCAGGTTGTAGTAAAAATAATCTTAGCTAACACTTATGGATCATTTACTATTTGCCAGGCACTGTGCTAAGTGTGTAATGAGGAGAAAACGGGAATTATTTTATATCCTATTCAACAAATGTTCTTTAGCCTACGTAAATGAAAACAAGTTGCTTGCATTCTGCATATGAATTAATGAATCCTAAGCCTAGTGTACTCACCTATTATCATTATAATACCAAAAGTTATCACAAGATAAAATTAAATTTATTTCACTTTAACTTAGAAAAGTAAACTTCATGCTATGAAATTTTTTTAAAAACTGATGAAACTTTGGGGTTGCTGAAATCCTTTTTTTCTGAGTGCAGAAAACACATACATTAAATAAAATGATACCCATGGAGGAATGGTCAGAAAAATGCTTCTCAGTTTACCAGTTTGGTAGGTTGTGAAACCAGATACAGCACAACGTTGGCCTCAGGGCAGCAAGTCTCAAAGTTTAGGGTGCAGCAGCATCACCAAAAAACTTGTAAATAGTGTAGATTCTTGAGCCCAACTGGAAGAATTCTTATTTAGCAGGTTTGGGTTGAGGTCCCTTTTTTCCAGCACCACAGGAAAATGTGGGCAGGTGGTCCATAACATTCCTCACAAAATTCTGTTTTAGGAGAAAGAGCTCTAAGCCCTTCATTTTTTATGAAGCCCAAGAATCCTGAACAACACCAGCTCAACCATAGAAGTGATCCAGTTTGCAAGGGTCCAATTTAGTCTGAATCCCTAAGTGACTCTGATCTGGATCCGTAAGCAAAGGGACAGATCAGAGCCATAATGATTTTCAGGCATAAAGTAAACTGCTATTTATTATTACAGCATCTTTAATAATTGATTCAAAGGCATCACGCACTTAAAGAAATGTTTTCATATGCCTATCTACTTCTTCCCTCCTCCAAAAAGAGAATGGTCTCACCTTTTTATAGTCATGGAAATGAGCCATTTTCCCTTTGCCTTCAACTTCAGATTCAGTTTCAAGAATGGGAAAGAATAATTTGGGCAAAACAGATGCTTGTAACATTTTTATTTGATCTGAAGCATGAGCGGTCAATATGTTTACCTGATTGCATTGCAACCAATTGGACACCAAGGCCTCTTTGAAGTAAAGCACCATGCTGAGTGGCTAAAACCAGGAGGTGGAGAGGCTATGTAAACATCTTCAGTAAAATACAACTGAATTTGCTCTTTCTTTGAAGCAAGTCTTTGAAGTACCCTTTAGGAAATGTTTCCTTAAGATAGAGAATATTACAAGTGATAGATCCTAATTATTACTAAGATAGATACAAAGTTTTGTCATTTCTGTGTAATGTCTGAACCACAAACATTTGCTCTCACTCATAGAGAGACAATCATAAGGGAAAAAACATGAAACAGATTTTATTCAACATCTATTTATCAATCCAGAGTTCTCCTGTCCACTGAATTTCATACTACATGATGTTTACTCCCACGAGTTAACTATACATCCCTTTTCTTCTCGCCAGGGCTTTCTGATGACATTGCAAACTATTCAGCAGTCAACAATTCAGCACAAAGGCATTCGGAGTCACGCTGGCATGTTGTGACAAAATCACACAATTACATGGGATCCGTCCCATTCTGAAAATGCCTAAACAGCAAATGGCAGAAGTAAAAGGAATCAAATGTCAGAGCCAGCACAGTCTGAGAGACTTGAAACTCAGACTCCACGATCCATGGGGAAAGTTTCCTGCTGTGCCATGGAATAAAGGTGCCGGATAGAAAATGACAGCAAGACTTCTAAGAGCACCCCTGGCTTTGCTCTTCCTTGGCCTCTTTGGGATCCTGAAGGCGACAACAATATCGTGCAGAAACGAGGAAGGTGAAGCTGTGGATTGGTAGGTAAATGAAATGTGAGGCTTGCTGCGTGCAGATAGAAAGCCAGAGTACTGGTGGCTAACTGGCGCACTGTGAAGTTCAGGAGGCTTCCACTCCACCTCTCCCCTTAAGAAGAAAGCAAGTTGAAGTGTGTAAATGAGCCACGTGTCCAGATAGGGGTAGGCTTCTGAATGAGGGAGCTTCCCTTTGAGAAAGAGCTTAGCAGCCCCTCGTGGGCCTGATTCATGCTCTCAGCAGGGCAAGGCTGGTGGCCACAGAGGTGCATTAGAGCTGACAGCTTCTCTCAGTTGGCAATTTCCATTAATTGCATTGTGGCTTTCCTAACAGAACCCTTCCAACATCCTTTTAGAGTTGATGAAGGAGAGAGGTTAATTCTTCCCTGACACTGGAGCGTCTCCTTATGTGAAGGAGAAAGAGGGCTTGATGGTACAGAGCACTGTTTGGTTAACCTTGTTTATTGGACAGCACAGGCAGCTGTTGCAGTGGGTGGTAGGTCACCAGTCTCCTGCAGTGTCAAAGAGACGAAACACAGCTTTGCGTTACAGTCATGGATTCTCCGAAAGCTTTAATCACTTTTTCACTCTTTAATTAGGGTGTTTAGGTTTGCCTTTATGGTTGGCAGCAAGCTTTGTGTAAACTTCAGGCTAGAGAACATAGATCCACTCAATCGGTCTCTCAGCAAACAGTTACTGAGCTCACACCAGCCCTGTGCTGAGTGTTGAAAATACAAATATGAACAAAACATAGTTCTTACCCTCGAGGATCTCATAGTTATGTGGTAAGGGCATATATGGGGCATTAGATGGGGCACTGGGGAGGATAGAGCCCAGAAGACTTCTCTGGGGAAGTACTGGGCTGGCCAAAAAGTTCGTTCGGGTTTTTCCATACCATTGCACAGAAAAACCTGAACAAATTTTTTGGCAAACCCAATAGTTTGGAGCTAAGTTTTGAGAACAATTATGAGTTAGTTAGAAAAACAAGGGAGATGCAAGGGCATCTCAAGCCAATGAAGAAGCAATGAGGAGGTCCAGAGGCAATAAGCAGTGGGGAGAGTTTGGAAGCAGTTAAATAAAGTTGGTGCTTTGGGAGAACGTGGGGAAATGGCAGGAGGGGAGAGGGGAGCTTAGAGAGATAGGTGAGAGCCAGGTCATGAGGGGCTTCATGTGCTGAACTGCTGAGTCTGAACTTGACCTTGAAAGGGAGCTACTGAGAGACTTCAAGTGGGGACTTGATAAAGTCAGATTTGCATTTTAGAAAGCCCACTGGCAGTACTCTGAAGACCAACTGGCTGGGGACTAGTCTAGAGTCATGGAAACCAGTAGGACTTCGGCAGTGTTACAGGAGAGAAGAAGTATGGACCCAAGTTAAAGAAGAGGAAATAAAGAGGAAGAACGCCCTGAGAGGACTTGGTAATGGATAGGCACAGGGTAGTAGGAGAGAGGAAGAAGTTAAGAAAGACTTGCAGGTTGCTGGCTTCTGTGACTGTGTGGATGTGTTCCCTAAGAGCAGGGGATGCGTAAAGTTGTCGCAAAATATTACGAACTTGGTTTCGAAAATATGGAGTTGGAGGTCTCTGAGACATCTTTGTATTTGGGTTTATCTAGACCTCAGCATAGAGATCTGGGCTAGAAACAGATTCAGAAATCTTCAGATTATAATTGGAGATGGTCATCCAAGGAAAATGTTTAAAAGCACTAGTCCTTAATTGGTGTGCCATGATAGTTGACAAACATTTCACTGGTGGGCCACCAAATTGTGATCAATATACAAAATTTATTTTTGCCACAACTGAATGGACATATTACTTAGCAATATCTGTCAGAGAGAATGCTGAGCTAAGCAGACAGGGAGGCACAGTCTCGAGCTGCTACAACTACCTGCGAGAGTTAAAGGGTAGAGGAACATGAGGTCAGCATCAAAGAATAATTTCATGTTTCCTGCCATGTGTGAGGACCTGGCCCTGAGAGTAAGAAAGCCTGGACAGGGCAGGAAAGAGCATAAATGGAAGCATAAGACTGATGAGAACCAAGTGAACGTTGAAGCTTTTCTCGGCAGTGTGAGACACTGTTGTGTGGTAATAGTGAATGCATTACAGTGTTTGGTCCAGTGTGAGTATTTGAGGGTTAATCGTGGGGTTTGTGCTATTAAAGAGTGTTTGGCTAGACCGGGTCAATTTTGCCTTCCAGGTACTTTTGACAATGTCTGGAGACATTTTTGATTGGCACGACTTGGGGAGTACTATTGACATCTAATAGGAAGAGGCCAGGGATACTACAATGCACAGAACAGGCTCCCAGAGAACAATGGGGCCCAAAATGTGAATACAGCACATTGAGAAACCCTGGGCTAGATGATCCAAGAATGGCTGAATGCCATGTGGGTCTAACAACCTCTGCTCCCTGTGAGATAACCAAAGGAGATATACAGATAGGAGACAATAGTAAAGAAAGCAAGGCATTTACTTAATTGGCTGGTCTTGGACCTGAATCCTCAATGCAGAGCATTCTGATAAACTGAGCTGAAGAATGTGGCTTAGGCCAGAGGCTCAAGAAAGCCTCCACTGACTCTGATGCCTAAACCCAAATCTCAGACCCAGCCAGCCCGCTACAAAGAGATGAGCATGCCAAGCACCTAAGGCAGCAGAGAAAAACATATCTAAGACCTCTCTAGTCCAGGCCTGGGCCTTGACATTCTCCCCACTGCAGCCTTATAGAATGCGGAAAGAACAGAGAAGCCATTCTCAAAGTATGCGAACTTCTACTACGGGGATCCCACCCCCCAGGCCAGTAAATGTTTTTAGAACATGTACAGTCAGATTTGCATTTCCTTCATTGGGAAGGAGCAACAGTAAGGGTGGAAAAAGAGGCAGAGAGCTTGCGCAAATCCCCTTCCTGAGACTTAGAGGCCTTCTGTGAAACATAAGTGAAATGATACATTTAAGTGCTTGACACAGTGGCTGCCATCAGGGAAACAGTTAGTAAATGTTAGTAATTCATAATTATTTCCTTTGTTAGGTTTACATTTTATAAGTTGCCTAAAAGGCAAGACAAGGAAAGTAGAGAGACTGGGGTAGAGTACCTATACCTAGACTCTGCAACCAGAAGCTGGAGAAGGAGCAAGCAACTAATGAATACCACCAAGAGTGTTTTGGGAAGGACATTACAACAGCTATATGAAGCACATGCTTCCGAGGTATGTTATAGTTAATCATTTATTTGAATCATATAAAATGCATAATACAGACTCCAAGGCTTCCAAAAGATTTTAACTCCTTGTCTACCCAATGCCCAATCCTAGCAACTGGAAGTAAGCTAGCTCAGAATCTGAATCAATCTAATGAAGACCTTAGGGAATACGTCAACATACTCCATAGCAATGCCAAATTGTTGATACATTCGGCACTATGTCCAATGGCATCACTGGGCAAAGTGTGAACTAATTACGTATTGAAATTTTCTGGCTGCCAAACTCTGCCAATGTGCTCAGTACTTGCTATCTTACTCCTTTAATGGAAATAGAGAGAAGAGCCCTCTCCTATGACAATGCAATATAGATCTGTGATCAATATGCCATGAGTTATGGGTTGTTTAAGCCATGGTGGGATGAGTTTGGTGGGAAAAGTAAAGGGTTCCACTTGGTCTTCCTTTTAATTAATCATTTTCAAAATAGTAGGTTGAGAGCTAGGGCTCTAGTTCAAGGCCCTGGAACTAACTTGCCTGAATACGGAGCTTAAACCTGCTATCGGGACTCCATCAGGCAATGAGTTAACTGCCTCAATGTGGGCAGTCTCCCAACATTCCAGGCACCATCTGCTGTTCAGTGACAAGATACTGCTTTTCAACCAGGGGTGACAAGTAAAATCAAACAATAATTAACATCCAATTATACTCATCTATGCATTTCCTAACAATAATTTATGGAGAAGTAAGTATGTAAAATAACTCAGCACTTACAACGTGTTGGGTCTTTACATATGTCAACTAATTTAATCCCCACAACAATACTGAGTTATACTCTAGCACCACTGCATATGTCTATTTGAGCATTTACTGAAAATGTGCAGAGAGCTATCACCTTGTGCACAAATATTCACTTTATTCACCTGTCATTAAGACCAGCCTTCGGAGCCAAGTTACAAAGTCAAAACTTATTTGTAAGCTGTTTGAGTACATGTGATGTTCCAAACACTGTCCTAGAGGCTTTTAGAAATTGTTCATTCTCAGCAACATCCCTGTTTTGAATTAATCGATTATTCTGTAAAAGCAAAACTACCTGTAGCTGCTTGTGCTTTCCAAGGTTGGGGATGGAAAACCTGGAGTATAACCCATCAGTGAGAAAATAAACACATTCTTCCCCTCCCAATCGCAGACTACCCAAGAAGAGAAAGGCCAGAGCAACATTGCAAAGCCTCTGTCATTTATCTTATTTGGGGAAGATGGGTCTTCATTTGGCAAACTATAATAATGATCTTTGGAAGTGCAAAAGTAGCCCCAGAGCCTAGGAGGGCGTGAGAGCTAAACTGCTCTGCAAAATAAAGAAGGGGTAGATGGGAGCTAGGAATTAAAAAGTATACAAAACTTGGAGGGAGATTGGAGGCAGGTCAGCTTGGTGATGTAAAACCATTCAATGTTTCATACCTTCAGTAAAACCTGCTCACACGCAATGTCTTGAGTGGTGGATTCTGGGAAGAAAATGACAGTAAAGGGGCTGATTTCCATGTCTGATTGGCATGGAGCCCAAAGAAGAACAACCGAAAAGACTGAGTGTTCTTTGGAAGTTGGAACTATGTGCCAGAAGTGACTATGAGAACACAACTTCCCCACCTTCTGATCTGGAATTGAACTTCTGACAGAGAGTAGAATGCGAGATCAGACCAACTGGTTTTAAACCTCAAATGTCACGTTATGCCAATATCGGGTTTATGTTGGAAAATATCCCTTCTTTTGCCTTTGTAAATGAGAACCTTCCATATACCTTGATAATAACACTTATCAAACTATATCACAGTTGCCTATATTTACCTGATTATTCCCTGCTAGACTGGGGGCAGAGACCGTACCCTTCTTATTCAACATCCAGTAGTCGAAATAATACCCAACATAAGTGTTAAAGGAATAAAGATGTCCTGGGAATTCGCTGGTGGTCCAGTGGTTAGGACTCCGTGCTTCCACTGCCGGGGGCCTGGGATGGACCCCAAACCCTGGTGAGGAACTAAGATCCTGCAAGCCACGAGGCCAAAAAAAAAAAAAAAAAGGTCTAGAGGCACGAGCCTAGGTCTGCCTATTCTTTTTTTTAAATTTTTATTTTATATTGGACCATAGTTGATTAACAATATTGTGTTAGTTTCAGGTGTACAGCAAAGTGATTCAGTTATACATATACATGTATCCTTTTTCAAATTCTTTTCCCATTTAGGTTATTACAGAATATTGAGCAGAGTTCCCTGTGCTACACAGTAGGTCCTTGTTATATCTATCCTAAATATAGCAGTGTGTACATGTCAATCCCAAACTCCCAATCTATCCCTCCTCCCCATCCTTCCCCCCCTGGTAACCATAAGTTTGTTCTGTAAGTCTGTGAGTCTGTTTCTGTTTTGTAAATAAGTTCATTAGTATCAATTTTTTTAGATTCTGCATATAAGGGATATCATATGATGTTGTCTTTCTCTGCCTGACTTACTTCACTTAGTATGATAATCTCCAGGTCCTATTCTTAGTTCATGATTTTTCCCCTTTATGAGAGAGCCTCTTTTCACTAGAGCTACATCCCATTTACCTTAGCTGGCTGTTATACCTCTGGTTAGAATGATAAACTTCATCTATTAGAAGAATTAAGTTCCTTACCGAATTTTCCCAGAGGCCTTCCGCATTGTACCCCAAAGGCACACAATGGCCTTGTTACTGCATTCCATACAGGCTCATAGAATAACTAACTGTCAGAGTTCTCCAGTGGAGAATCTGAACGCCAACAGTAGCGATGGTCAATTACGGAAAATGCAGGTAAGAAAACAGCTTACTTTTCTAAATATTCCTAAACATAGTAGCCAAGAATGCTGTAGAGACTATGTTGTGCCTTTTTTAAAAAAATGGTTTTAGATTATATCAAATAATGAAGCAACTGTAAGAAACTCAGTTATTGATTTTTTTTCTGAGAGACAAGCAAGGGTCTTTTTTTAAGGGGATGGGTTGTCCTTTCCTGCTTTTAATTATGTCACTGAGACTTTTTAATATTGACATCATTGGCTTCATTAAAAGTCACTGCATCATGACACAACTGAAATGGAATGACACAGAACAAATATAAGCAAGTTTCCAAAACATGACAAAGAGATACTATCAAAATAATAGCTTCATTTTGACTCAGAGATTTGACCAACTGTTTGGAGAATGTACTCGCATGTTGCTTTACCAGAGGAAATCCATTATCACATTCAATTATACCACTTTTTTTAAGCAGGAAAATGTCAAGTTGAAAAGGTGAAGTGACAGGAGAAATGGATTGAAGAAAAATCCTCCCCTATCAGGGAGGTAGTAGAAGCAGAGAATGAGGAATCCTGATTAAACAGGAAGTTATGACCAAGCAGCGAAGCACAAAGTAGGCAGAGGAAATCAGACCCTGACAGCCAATTCTGCATTGTGCCTATAATATCAATGGAGAGAGCTTAGCTGTAATCCTTGGCTGGTTGTTCCTACTGCATTTCCTGAACAAATATTTAAGTACCCCTTTATTATACACTAGTTGCCAGATCAGAAACATGGGTCCAAAATAATTGAAATAGGAATATTGCCCTCACACACACATCACAATGCACAGGGCTCCTGTCACACAAGACAAAAATCATGCATGGTTGAGAATGGACTTCTTGTCCCTTGTCTTGCACGTCACAGAATTCATATCGATGGGAAAGCTGCCTATTAGGGGAATGGATGACTTCTCATGTGTATTAATGAAAGTTCCGTATTGCAGGCCGGTAGCTGGTAGAAATGTTGTGAGCATTTATGAGTGAAAGATTTATGCCATTATAACCCTAAAATGTTCCTGCAGGATAACAACACAGCCTATCTAATATACAATGATGGAGTCCCTAAATTCATGAATTACAGCAGAAAGTATGGACATACCAAAGGTATGACAAAGGCTCTTATTTTCTCTTTCCTACTGGAAATCAGTATTTTCTTAAACATTCCATCTTCAGTAGTCTTATACTCCATACTAAAAAGATAGCTTTTCTTTTTAATGGTCTGAGTTATCAAAATGAGTGATTTCTGTGTCACAGGTTATAATGATATACTTTGACTTTGCAATATCCTTCTCACAAATCCCATTTTATTTCTTAATGTATCTTTTAATATATACTTTAAAGAAGAAATCCAAGTATTGACTACTGGGAATACCAGTGAAACTATATATGTGTGTGTGTGTGTGTATACTGTACACACATTTTAGGTTTATAGAGGTATAATTTGCATAGAGTAAAATTCACCCTTCTTAGTGTCAAGTTCCATTTGAAATACAGTAAACATTTTTGAAAAAGTATTTTTAAATAATTTTTATATTATAGTAATTTTTGTTGTTATATATTTTGTTCTATAATTATAATAATTTTTATTATAGTGATTTTTGGTATTTTTTGATTTATAAACTATGTATATATATATGTGTGTTATTGAAAAATTCAAAATGATAGTAAACAAAAAATCTGTAATCCTAATACTCATTAGATAATTACACTTAATACTTTCTACTTTTTCTATGATACATATTTTGAAACATTTTTATAAAACTATTGTAATGACTACTTCGAACTTTTTTTAACTTAATATACCGTGAATAACTTTCCACGGCAACAAGTATCCTTCAGAAGGTTCCAAACTCAAATGCCTTCAGAAGCAGGCAAGTGATGTCAGCAAGCCAAGGGGGCTGAACTGGCAGGTAACTAGAGAACTGGAGAGTATATACTTGGTCTAAGGAAGCAGTTACTACTCAGCTTGTCTTATGGGAATGCAATTTTTCCAGAGAAAATTAGAGTTTGTGGGAAATCTCCCCAGTTTTTAAATGTTGGTAATAAATTCAAAGTTTTAAAAAATACTCTGCAAGCATAATAATATGTATCTGCAGGCTAGATTTGGCCTGTGGGCTGCCTGTTTGCAACCTCTGATTAAGAACATCATTTGTAATGGCTGTCAATGTCATGAGCATTGAAAGCCTTTGATTTAGCTAAGTTGCCTTCCTGATGGTCCTATTTGCATGGAACCCAACAATTTTTATAACATGCCGCATTCTGCAACCTCTCCTTTACCAACCTCCCACCACCATTTTCGCTCCACCCTGTTAGTTGATACAAGGGTTTAGATAAAAGACTGGAAAAGGAGTGGGACCTGATATCACATTGGGGAGTTCCCTGCCAACAGGTGTCCCGACATCCTGTGGCATTTGTACCAGGAAGTTAGGATTTCAGACAAACAGCAATACTCATCTGGGCCGAAGAGAGTCCCTGAAGATCATCCAGCTCTGTGAGGCAACTGAACTTTGAACATTTTCCATCTCGACACAGGTATTGATTCCATAGCCGCTGACAAAGTCACTGACAAATACTCTCCTTCCTTAAAGTGTGTTCTTTGAAAAAGAAATAACTGGCAGGCATTTGGTTTCTACTCTAACACTAAGGCAAACATGACTTTTATGTCTCCATGGTCATATGCAAACTGGAAAGTCTAGTTAGCATACCAAAACTGTCTTGATATATTTATAAACACAGAAATAGTCATAGATGCCTGTTGGACAGGGTTCTTTGTGCCATGTCACAAGATGATGAAAATCCTTCTGTTTTCTTCTTTTCTGGCTTTCATGTTAGTCTGCTCTGGAGATTTTTACTAAATACAATTAACTGGGGTGCTTTAGAACATGGCTTCCCTGGTTTTTTTCTCTCTGCCTCTTTTTTCAAGCTTGTGGAACTGGGCGAATTCTGCACCTAAATGAGCATCAGTTTCTCACAATAAATTACTGCAAGTACGTGTTTTCATTTGATATTTTCTCTTTCAACTCTGCTTTTTAGCTGGCTTTTGAAAATAGCATAGCTGCTTAGCAGTAAAGACATTATCTGAAGCTTGCCAGGTGACTACATAGTCTAACAAGGTCAAATTCCAATTAAGCAAATTTGCATTCTGCCAAAACAAATTTTCCTTGTAGTTTCAACATGAAATGCCTCTCAACTCTTCACAGGGTGGTTGTCCTAGCTCCCTTTTGTGGTGGGTTATTAACAGTAATGGGGCAATATGATGTGTCCCTGAATTGGTTTTGAAATTATTGAAAAAGAGCGTGATCCTTGTAATTATTAGCCTAATAAAAAATTAGCCTGAAGTATAAAGGGCTTAAATGTTGTAGCTTTGAACTCTGTATTTTTAAAGGAGCTTTGTTTTTCTAATTTATCTGTATTTACTGTATCTTTGGTAGGTTTACTTCTGTGGAACAGAATCCAGGGGTTCTGGTTGATTCATTCCATTCCCCATTTTCCTCCAATTCCTGAAGAAGGCTATGATTATCCACCCACAGGGAGACGAAATGGACAAACGGGCATCTGCATAACTTTCAAGTACAACCAGTATGAAGCAATAGGTAACACTAGAGTGTGTAAAAAGAGAGAGAGAGAGAGAGAGAGAGAGAGAGATAACAATATTGAAGAAGGGATTTGGAAATATATTAATAAATTTATCACTTCATTTGCTTCTCTATTCATAAACCCACTGATACCTAGATTCTAATATTGGCTTTGGTGAGATCTCGGGCAGGCTCACTTACTGGATCTCAGTTTCCTGGTCCACCAATGAAGTCTTTGAACTTGATCAGAGGCAGTAGTTTCAAATATCTACAGGGGCCAGGCAGGTAACAAAACTGGGTGACACAGGTGGACATTGCATGGGCAGTGGGGACAGTGACAAACTGGGTTGTTGACTCTCCCCTAGCTTCCCTCAAAAGCTTCAGCTCCATTATACTGTGGTTCTGTGGGAATACAGACCTACATCTCCATATTTTTTAGAGGAAGCAGAAACCTAGGGGAGGATGTAAGAATAGAAGAGAGGGAAGGAAAGAGAGAGATAGATCCTCTGATTTTCAAATATGGTCTCAATCTTATTTATTTTTTAAATTGTGTAGACCTCATGTTGCCTATAGGCCACCAACATGACACTCTGAGCCTAAACCAGATGATCTTCTCTTAAGATCTCAAGCTCAAAGGGCCAAAAATACTTGGATTTGGAAAATCCAAAGTAGGAATGGGGAAGAGAAGTAGGAATGGTATTTTACCAATCACTTTTTACTGAGGAAGCTGCTAAATAGTAAAGAGTGATTTGCCTCTGGATATAGGAGGTTTAGAATATTTTTGTTTTTTATCAAATTTCCATCTTATGGAA
Organism: Balaenoptera musculus; assembly: GCF_009873245.2. Taxonomy (NCBI): domain Eukaryota; kingdom Metazoa; phylum Chordata; class Mammalia; order Artiodactyla; family Balaenopteridae; genus Balaenoptera; species Balaenoptera musculus. Next base: position 73,943,378 of record NC_045785.1, read on the forward strand.
AGGATTACTGAGCCTCTCACCCAAATTAAGCCCTAGTCTAACTAGCTGAGTTCCTATAATGATTAGAGAGCTTAATAGCATAGAGATTAGGTGTGCATGCTGATGAGTTGGTCATTCTTGGAGCTGGATGATCAGTACACGGGTGTTCTCTACTTTTGTATGTGTACACATGGGAGAAAAAACACATAGCCTCCAAGGCCAGACTGCCTGGGCTTGAATACCAACTCCTTCAGTTACAAGCTTTATAACCTTGGGCATGTGACATAAATTCTCCATTAATTTATCTATAAAATGAGGATAATGATAAAAGAACTTACCTAATAATAAGGTTGTTCTTATGATTAAATTAGTAAACTCACATAATAATGCCTGGAAAGTAGGGAGTGTCAACTATTTTAACCAAAAGTTTGAAGGCTATTGGCTTAAAGAAGGGAATACTTTTGTTTTTGTTTTTCGTTCTGTTTAGTTTTTTAATTCACAACAAGATCTAAAATACCAGCAAGCATTTCCATTTGTGTCTTAATTCTCAACTTTTCTTTATCGTTTCTTGATTCAGATTCTCAGCTCTTGGTCTGCAACCCAAACGTTTATAGCTGTTCCATCCCAGTAACCTTTCATCAGGAGCTCGTTCACATGCCCCAGCTGTGTGCCAGATCCAGCTCATCAGAGATCCCTGGCTGGCATCTCACCACACTTCAGTCAGCCCAGGGACAAAAATTCCTCCATTTTGCAAAGTCTGATTCTTTTCTTGACGGTATGAAAGGCCATCATCAAACAATATGCTATTACACTGCTGCTGGACTCACTTTGGATTGCAAAGAGGAAATATTCTGATTATTCAGGGGAGTAGAAGTAGAAAAGGAGGGAGGACAAAGAAAGAAAAGGGAGAAGGGACACCAAGGGCCAATTAAAATATTAGCCACTTGAATAGAAGGGCTGCTGATCCAACCACAAAAGTATCTCACAACCATCTAGGCCAGAGGCCAGTAAAAACTCAGTCTCCAGCCTCAGCTGGGCACAGAACCAAGCTGTCTCCTTTTTCTTTCACTCCCTAAGTAGTTATTTTAAGCCTTCCTTACCCTCAAGTCCTGCCTCTTCACCTTTTCCTTCATAGAGAGAATAGAAATCACCAGGAAGAAACCACTTCAAGAGCACACCCCACCCTCAACAATCTAAGCTATTTTCATTCTTTTCTTTTACCAGTTTTCTCTCATCCAAACAGAAGCAGTGCACCCCCTGTGCCCTGGAACCTATCCCAGCCTCAGAATACTTTCATAAACTCAACCTGTTCTCCCTCTTCTACTTCAGCTCTCCTGCTCTACAAGCCCCTTAGAATATAAACATTCCTAAAAACCCTCCCTCAATTCTAGATTCCCTATATCTCTGGTTTTTTTCTTCTAAATTTACTTTTAGAAAACTCTTCAGGGTCTTTACTTGCTCACTGCTCCTTGACTACAGTCTTGCTTCTCTGTCTGTAGACATTACAGTCTCTCCCCAGTCACCAATGGCCATCTTAATTGACCTCACTGTCTTCCTTCCTTCCTTCCAACTTCCTTCCTTCCGTCCTTCCTTCCTTCCGTCCTTCCTTCCTTCCATCCTTCCTTCCTTCCTAACTTCCTTCCTTCCTAACTTCCTTCCTTCCATCCTTCCTTCCTTCCTTCCGTCCTTCCTTCCTAACTTCTTACCTTCCTTCCTTCCTAACTTACTTCATTCGTTCCTTCATTCCTTCCTTCCTTCCTTCCATCCTTCCTTCCCTCCTAACTTCCTTCCTTCCTTCCTTTAATGTTGAATAAAATTTACTGAATGCCTACTACTTGCCTGTGTTAGGCATTAGAGATCCCAAAATTAACAGGACAGAAATAGCTTCTGCAGAATTTGGCACAGTTGGAACCCTTTCTTTTTTGAAACATTCTCCTCCCTGAGTTTTGGAAGTATACAGTCTTTTGGTCTTCCTCCCACTTCTTATAAGTCTCTTCTGCCAGGTCCTCCTCCTCTGCATACTCCTTACGTGACTAGGTTGCCCTGTGGTCCTCTACTCACCCTTATTGCATATACATATTCCTGCTAGGCCATTCCCAAGTCTAGATCTCCACCCTAGACCTCTGTTCTGACAGATGTATTCATCAGTGAGTGGGATATTTCTGCTCACAGGGTGGCACAGCCACACAAAATTCAACATGCCAAACTCATTTCATCATTATTCCTAACATATCTCACTCTTTTTCTCACATTCTGCATGGTCCCCTAGAACTCTTGACCCCTCTTTTTTTCTCTTCCCCCTTATCAAATCATCAAATTAAATCAGTTCCCGGTCCTTAATAACTCACATTTTTCTTACCCCCTCTAAAGTTTCTGCCATGGCCACGGCTCACACCTGTGTTTGTTACCACACTTATTGTGACAAGCTGGTGTTTTTCCTCTCTCTAATCTAATGTAGCCTTCCCAATTCATCCTGCACATTGCTTCTCAATTGATATTTATGATCATAAATCAGTTTCTATTAAGTCCCCACTAACACTCCTTAAAAAAATTTCCCATTGATTTCAGGAAAATTCAAACACTTCGGCATGGTTTATAAAGATCTCTAGACGCTAGCCTCTGGCTACTGCTCTATACTTATTCTTTCCAAAGGTCTTTTCAGGACAAAAACCTATATTGCTCCCTTGTATGTGTGGAATAGAAGACGTTTTCAGAGACCAATATCATCCTAGTAATAATGATAATAACTTTTATTCGCATATCACTTTAGCGTTTACAAAATGTTCTCCTATCCACTCTCTCAGTCACGTTGTTATTATTGTGCTTGTGACATCCACATATCAGGGATGAGTGATGATTCTATTCCTGAGGATATTTTCAGGGATTTATCTAAGTTTAAATACTAACCTCACTATTTTTCTCTTTATAAACTCTAGACATCTTTGCAGCCTGGATGGCTCAACGGTTGAAGACGCACTTGCTAACAGAAACCTGGCAGCGAAAGAGACAAGAGCTTCCTTCAAACTGCTCCCTTCCTTACCATGTCTACAATGTCAAGGCAATTAAGTTATCTAGACAATCTTATTTCAGCTCTTATCAGGATCATGCCAAATGGTGTATTTCCCAAAAGGGCACCAAAAATCGCTGGACATGTATTGGAGACCTAAATCGGAGCCCACACCAAGCCTTCAGAAGTGGAGGATTCATTTGTACTCAGAATCAGCGTATTTACCAAGCATTCCAAGGATTAGTTTTATATTATGAGAACTGTAACTAAACTTGGTGAAAGGACATATGTGCTATCATTTTCAACACTGATATGGGATCTTCTTCTACTAGATCTATTCTTCATATATTAAAAGCCTGTGAATTTACTTATGGTCCACATACCATCAAATAAAATGTTTTTCTCCCATGCTTACCATTTTATCTTCCAAACAGTGGCAATTTATCTACTTAGCATGTATTTATTTATTTATTTATTTTTTACATCCTTATTGGAGTATAATTGCTTTACAATGGTGTGTTAGTTTCTACTTTATAACAAAGTGAATCAGCTATACATATACTTTTATCCCTATATCTCCTCCCTCTTGCGGCTCCCTCTCACCCTCCCTACCCCACCCCTCTACTTAGCATTTATATGCCATAAACACACTCTGTTATGTATATCTAAAGTGAGAATAGAAGGAGTGAAAGGAAAAATTTTGTTCCAGATTAGTTAGCTCTCAATTGTCCATGGATTGACTGGCCATCTCTTAGAGTAATTTCATCTTCACAAAGAATTCCCTGACTGTCCTCCTCACCCCTTTTTGAAGAAAAAAACATTTCTATCTCTGTATATCAAACTACTTAGTCATTCATATTCCTCCTAGAGTTCTTTTCAATGGTTTATGGTCAAGTCTAATTGGTCATTCTTGAGCTACTACTTACTAACTGTATGATCTTGGACCATTCACCTGAACTCTCTGAGCCTTGGTTTTCTTCTCTATGAAATGGAGATAATATCTAGGTATCTTCAAGCAAATAGCACAGATCCTGGCCCAGTTGACACTTAAAAGACTGATGGAATTTTAATGTGAATCCCCCTACAGTGAGAAAAGACAAAAGAAAGTTTAGAAATGAGTAATATTTTTCCAAAAGGAAAAAATAAGTCAGGGACTTCTCTGGTGGTGCAGTAGTTAAGACTCCATGCTCTCAATGCAGGGGGTCCGGGTTCGATCCCTGGTCAGGGAAGTAGATCCCACATGCATGCCACAACTAAGAGTTCGCATGTGACAACTAAGGAGCTCGCCTGCTGCAACTAAGGCAACCAAATAAACAAAATTTTAAAAATAAATAAATAAAATACTTTATAAAAAAATAAAATGAAATAAGTGACAGCCAAAAAAAAGAAAAAAGAAAAAAAGAATTCAGATTAGGAGAAAGAAATAAAACAACCCACCAACTTGGGGGGAAATAAAGAAGTGTAACATAAGGAAATCAGAATCAAATCTAGTAAGCTTAATTTCAGTGTGTTTCATTATCTGGAATTCTTATCACTAAATATAACTATTATATAAGTGAATAATAATAAATTTGTATTAAGCACTCATTGTTTAATAAAATTTGAAACATGGTTCCTAATTTCAAGAAGCTTACAATCTAACAAAAGTAATCATAAGAATAACTAAAGCTAGCGCTTATCGAGTATTTACTATGTAGTAAACAGTCAACCCACATTTTCTTATTTGATCTTCATAACAGTGCTATGCAGTAGGAACTGTTATAATCCTTATTTTACTGACAAGGAACCGGAGGCCTACAGAGTTTCAGTAACTTGTCTACTATCACAGAGGTCTATCTGACCTCTAAGACTATGCTCTTAACTTCTATTTCAAGACACAAGTTTTAAAAAATGATGTGATATAGGATAATACATATCTTGAGGTCTTAATCAACCAAAATTCATAGGACATAATGGCACTGGTTCAATGGAAAGCAGAGAAAAAAAACAAAGTTTGTCTTCCTGTAAGAAGCAAGCATAAGTGATGGGAATGTTGAATACTAGCTAACTAACTTACATGCTTGAAAACATAAGGAGTTTTGAAAAATATGTTTTAGCTTTGCAGAGAGCATCTGAGCATAAATAATTCCAATAAAATCAGATTAGAAGAGTACAAAATCCGACTTTAAAAATGAAGAGGATAAAAATGTTACTGAGCCCAATCTTGGTAATAAATTTTGGTGAAGCCAGCCAGGAGCTCTGCTGCTTATGGCCCGCCAGCCCTGGTTGAGGAATTTTCGTGTAAGGCCCTAGCAGTTGCCAGGACCACTTGTCCTGAGGATCTTCCCTTCGAAATTCCCTGAAGTGGCACCAGCTGCCCCAGCACTTGGCAGTTGGAGCAAGGAATCAACATTTGGGAGCCAATGGTCTCCATATAGTAAGGTAAGTCGCTCCGGTATGTACAACTGGGAACATTTTCTCCTCTCAGTTAGGGCTTTTCCTTTAAGGGAAAAGCCAATTTGTTCATTTGATTGGGGTACCCTGTTGGAAAGGGGAATTATTGTTGGACTCTACCTGATTTGTAAACTGGTTCGTTGGCTTTTGTTTTGCATTCATTCATGATGGAATCTGTTTGTGTTTTTGGTATTGGAATTTGCTTGTGCTTTTTGTGTTTTGTTGTTCTTGAACTTATAAATATGGGAAATATTCCATCTGTCCCTAAGGAAAGCCCTTTGGGGTGTATCTTAAATAAATGGGCAAAATATAGCTGTGGGTCTATGACTAAGGAAGAGAGGATATTCTATTGTAATCGTGTGTGGGCCCAATATATGTTAGGATGAGGAGAGTGATGGTCCTTGAATGGCTCACTTAATTATTATACAATCTTGCAATTAGAATTGTTTTGTAAAAGAGCAGGTAGAAATGATGGGATTCCTTACACAGAAGCATTTATGCTATTGCATCAGGAGGAAAAGAGGTCAGAAGGCTCCCGCCTTATGGTACAGCAGTCTAAAAGGAAAACCAAGGGAAAACCTGCTCTTCAAGAGGGAGAGGGTGAAAGTGAGAGTGAGGACATGTTATTCCAAAACTTAAACGCCCCCTCCAGCCAATCAGACTCCCCCACTGGCCAAGCAGGCTGCACCAGCAGTTGTTCCGACCACCCCCATGCCACCAACATATTCACTGCCTCCTGTTTTCCCTACTTATGGGGATCAATTAGAAGTTTCTATGTTAACCCCAGGGGCACAGGGGCCTGGTTTGGTTTTACCATATAAGACCCGACAGGGCATCCAATTTGGACTGGGAGTCACTTGTGGAGCAGGGCAATTTCCCTTGTGCTGATATCCTGTGGGAGGCCTTAATGCAGATGGCCAACCAGCTGGGTTTCTATGGATGCACATGCCGTTGTCAACTTCAGATCTGTTTAACTGGAAAAACCATAACCTTACGTACTGAGAGGACCCCCTCCATATGATTGAACTTTTCACTTCTATCTTTGCCACTCACCATCCCTCTTAGGCAGACATTCACACTCTTATGAATATGATGCTTACTGGGGAAGAAAGAAGGATGGTCATTGACAAGGCTAGAGAGGAAGCATACCAGCTTCATCTGGCAGATCCAGATGGAGCTCCAGAAGCAAATTTGGCAGTTCTTATTGCTGAGCCTGACTGGGATCCTAATAATGGAGATATGCCACTCCTAAAGCATTATAGGAAGTGTATCTTAGTGGGTCTTTGAAAAGGAGTACCTAGGCAAAAGAGCTTAAACAAAATTCAGGAGACACACCAAAAACCCAATGAGGATCCATCAGAGTCTCTAGAAAGAATTTATCAAGCTTATAGGTGCTACATTGATACAGACCCTGAGTCCCCAGAAAATATGAGAATGGTAAATATGATCTTCACTGGGCAAAGCGCCCCAGATATAAGAAGAAAATTGCAAAAGTTAGATGGTGCATTTGGAATGAACCCTTCTCAATTGGTAGATGTTGCTTTTACAGTGATCAACAACAGGGAACAACGCCAGAAGCAAGAGGATGCAAGATGGAACGCCACTTTTCTGGCAGCAGCACTGGATTCCCAGAAGGCAAGTAGCCCAAAGAGAGGTAAGCCACCATCATGGAGGGACCAGTGTGCTTACTCTAAGGAGGACAGGCATTGGAAAAAAAGATTGACCTAGCCTAAAGAATAAGAAAGAAAACAATAAAAGACAGATGGGAGCCTCTCATATGTTAGAAAAAGAGGAACACTCTCATGATGAATGAAGAGGCCTGGGGGCTCCTTTGGACTTGAGGTGTCCAATTCCAATTTCCCCACAGGAGCCCTGGGTAACTTTTGATAGTGGGGGACAAGTTGATTGACTTTCTGATAGATACGGGTATAACATACTCCGTGGTAAACACCAAGGTGGCACAGAAAACATCTCAATCCATCCCGGTCATGGGAGTTTCTGGAGAAATACAAAATTGTTATTTCTTACCACTTCTGGAATGCCAATTAGGGGACCTCACCCTGAAATACAGTTTCTTATATATGCCAGTGTGTCCAATTCCTCTTTTGGGCCGAGACCTCCTTTGTAAATTAAATGTTCAAGTAACTTTTTTGCCAGGACAGCTTGACATCAGGTTCCCCCCAGAGCATGCTATAAGCCTACATATGGCACTCATGGACACCCCAGAAAAGGACACAGAGCTCTCCCCCAACCTCCAAGGTCTATGAAAAGGTAAGGCCAGAAGTGTGGGCTGATGGCACCCCAGAGAAGGCCAAAACCACATGGCCAATACAAATCCCATTAAAAAAGGATGTTGGGGGACTTCCCTGGTGGTCCAGTGGTTAAGCAGGGGACATGGGTTAAATTCCTGGTCGGGGGACATGGGTTAAATTCCTGGTCAGGGAACTAAGATCCCACATGCCGCAGGGCAACTAAGCCCGCGTGCCGCAGCTACTGAGCCCACAAGCCACAACTAGAGAGCCCACGTGCCGCAATGAAGATCCCGCATGCTGCAACTAAGACCCAATGCTGTCAAATTAATTAATTAATTAATTTTTTAAAAAGGGATGTTGGGACACCTAATCTAAAACAATACCCCCTAAGGCAAGAGACCCAAAAGGGAATTCAGCCAATTCTTGAAAAGTTGTTTAAAACAGGACTGATTATACCTTGCAGGTCCCCATATAACACCCCTATCATCCCGGTCAAAAAGCCAAACTCAGCAGAGTACTGCTTTGTCCAAGACCTGAGGGCTGTTAATGAAATAGTCCAAGATTTGTACCCTGTGGCACCTAATCCATACACTCTGCTTACAACTATTCTGGGAGAATACAGCTGATTCTCAGTTTTGGACATGAAGGATGCTTTTTTCTGCATTCCTATTGCAGAAGGATCACAGCAGCTGTTTGCTTTAGAATGGCAGGACCCAGAAGCACAGGTAGTCCAATAGTATTGTTGGACAGTCCTGCCTCAAGGATTTAAGAATTCCCCTACTTTGTCTGGGGAAATGTTGGCTAGGGACCTTAGAAACTTAATATTGGATGAAGGACTCTTACTCCAATATGTGGACGATTTGCTCATAACAAGTCCTACATATGATAAGTGTCTACAAAATACCATAAGAACCCTGAATTATTTGCCCAATTGTGGATATAAGTTCTCCCAGAAAAAGGCCCAAGTATGTAAGCAACAAGTCACATATTTGGGTTTTGTCCTTTCTCAAGGACAGCAGGGTCTTTTGCCTGATAGAAAACGGGCAATGGCAGGCTTGAGAACACCCAAGACTCGCAGACTACTGAGGGGATTTCTGGGAATGGCAGGATTCTGTCGGATTTGGATCCCGAACTATGGACTCATAGTAAAGCCCCTCTATGAGGCTTTAAAGAGGCATGAGGGCTTCCCTGGTGGCGCAGTGATTGAGAATCTGCCTGCCAATGCAGGGGACACGGGTTCGAGCCCTGGTCTGGGAAGATCCCACATGCCGTGGAGCAATTAGGCCCGTGAGCCACAACTACTGAGCCTGCGCGTCTGGAGCCTGTGCTCCGCAACAAAAGAGGCCGCGATAGTGAGGGGCCCGTGCACCACGATGAAGAGTGGCCCCTGCTTGCCACAACTAGAGAAAGCCCTCGCACAGAAACGAAGACCCAACACAGCCAAAAATAAATACAAAAATAAATTAAAAAATTTAAAAAAAAAAAGGCATGATTTTGAGCCCCTTACTTGGACTACAGAGTGCCAAGCAGCCTTTGAAATAATAAAAACAAAGTTAGTCCCAGCCCCGGCTTTGGGACTACCAGACTTAAAGAAACTTTTCAAATTTTATGTCCATGAGAGACAAGGCATAAATCTCTGGGTGTTAATTCAAACTCTGGGGAATTCTCAAAACAACTAGAACAGACTGTTAAGGGATGGCCTCCTTGCCTTCGAGCTGTAGCAGCTACTTGTGACATACTTCAGGAAGCTGAGCAGTTTACCCTGGGGCAACCCACCACTGTGTATGTCCCTCACCATGTCCTTTCTTTACTGGAACAAAAAGGGGGCAATTGGCTGACTTCTGGGAGAATGGGAAAGTACCAAGCCATTCTCTTAGACAATCTCAATGTAGGACTTCAGGTCACGTCAGCTCTAAATCCTGCTGCATTGCTCCCAATTGATGCTGCACAATCCCCAGAGCAGGACTGCCTATGGGTCATTGAGCTCGTGTACTCTAGCAGACCAGACTTAACAACCCTTGGCCGAGCCAGAACATGGAACTGTTCACCGATGGAAGCAGCTTCATGGACCAAGGTAAGTGGTACGTTGGGTATGCGGTGGTAACCCTTAAAAAGATTGTTGAAGCAAAAGCCCTGCCCCCAGGGAGCTCAGCTCAGAAGGCAGAAATCATTGCTCTGACAAGAGCCCTACTTCTCACTGAAGGCAGGCGAGTAAATATATTCACAGACTCTCGCTATGCACTCTCCATGGTGCATGCTCACGGGGCAATCTGGAAAGAAAGGGGGTGCCTCACTTTGAACAATAAAGACATAAAACATGCTTCTGAAATCCTGTCACTCTTAGAAACAGTCCATAAGCCCTCACAAGTGGCCATAGTGCACCGCCCAGGCCACCAAAAGGGTGAAACTCATATAATGAAAGGCAACCGGTTAGCTGACCAAGCTGCAAAGAAAGCAGCAAAGGAAGGGGATTGTCAAGCCATGAAAGGGTCACTTCTACCACAGGTCAGCTTGTCAAAATACCAGATAGTGTTTTCAGAGATGGACAAGGAGAGGGCCAAAGAGTGGGGATTCACTCTTGATCACACCTCACCTGGCTGGAAATGCAGTGCACAAAGAATTATTTTGATTCCTGAGGCCCTCTTGTACATTGTGCTGCAGCACATTCATAATAGTACCCATTATGGGAGCGATGCCACCCTACAATGGATTCAGAAATACATAATGGGGCCTAACCTACAAAGGACCATCCAGCAAGTCATGCAAAATTGTATCATTTGTGCTGAAAATAACCCAAAGACTGCTCTCAGAACTCCCCAGATGGGGACCCAACACAGAGGAAACTGCCCCGCCGAGGACTGGCAAACAGACTTTATTCAAATGCCTCGAGCCACAGGAAATTTCAGATATCTGCTAGTATTTTGGACTCTTTTTCAGGATGTGTGGAGGCATATCCTACCAGAACAGAAAAAGCCTCCAAAGTGGTAAAAGTCCTCCTTAAGAAAATTATCCCCCAATTTGGAATGCCTAACTCCCTTCAAAGTGATAACGGGCCTGCTTTTGTCTCTAGCATAACCCAACAAGTGTCTAAAGCACTGCAAATTAACTGGAAGCTACATTCATCGTGGAGACCACAATCAATAGGAAAAACTGAGAAAATGAACTATACATTTCAAAGGGGCATTGCTAAAATATGTCAAGAGACTAATTTTACTTGGGATGAGGCCTTGTCAGTTGCCCTGCTACAGATCAGAGTGGCTCCCAGAAGCAGGCTTAAATTAAGCCCCTTTGAAATATTGTATGGTAGGTCACTCCAGGTGTCTGCCCGGGTGGGAGAATCTATAAATGTTCTGAAAGATCCAGCAGTTGCCAATTATGTTAAAACTCTGGGCACAATACTAACCTCTGTTCATGAGTTTGCTTCCAGCAGGTCTGCCTATCCAACTGAGGTAGCCTTACATCCTTTCTGGCCTGGAGACCGAGTCCTCCTTAAAATCTGAAGAGAACAAGGGCCTGAGCACCAGTTAAGTGCAAGGTGGACAGGACCACATGTGGTATTACTCACCACGCATTCATCTGTCAAGTTAGCTGGAGTAAAGCCATGGATTCATCACACTTGGGTTAATGTAGCCCCACTGTCAGAAAATGACCCAACTCCTGAGAGGCCTAGAGAGCAATGGGTTTGTGAACGCTTAGAAGGGTTAAGGTTGCTCTTCAAAAATAATAAGTATTGAAATTAAAATTTCATTGTAGAAGGAATTTCATTAGGTTCAAATAGTTGTAGATAAAGAGAATTGCATTGCTTACTAAAAATTTTAAGCAATATTCCCGACTCAGAACTGATCAATTCCATTTCACGATCACACCATCATTGCCCCTGTTCAGTGGGAAGTAGCCAGAAAGATCATCATCCCTTTTCCCACAAGATTGTGGAATGGACATTGACAGTGGGGAATTGTAATAGGGATGAGGCAGGCATGAGCTATAGCAGCCCCATTCAGCCATTGGTCGGCGCCGAAGTGGGCCCCTCCCCAAAGCGAGCAACTGTCAATGAGCAACCGTTAGTGGTCCTGCTAAGCCATTGGTAACACAGTGGGCCCTTCCCTCTCCTCTGCATAAAAGGAGCCAGAATTTAGACTGGGACAAGATGGGGGGTTTTTTTTTGAGACGCTAGTCTGCCAACTTCTCGGTCTGCTAGCTTTCCGATTAAAGTCATTCTTCCTTGCCACAACAACTTGTCTCCTGATTTATGGGCCTGTTGTGCAGCCAGAAGATTGAGCTTGGGATCGGTAACAAAAACTTGATCCAATAGTATAAAGAGGAATGAATGGGAAGGAAAAAGAGAAAGCAAAGGTGAAGAAATTCTATTGAACTAAACATACACAATAGGTATGAGCTTACTCCCAAAAGTATTGATAAACCAAGACCTTCTAGAAAAGTGGTTTCATCCCAAGTTCAACAGAACAATCTGAAGGAGAAGAGAATTAAAATCAGAATCCATAGAATAAAGAGTATAGGAATGTGACAGAGAGAAAGAAAAAGAAGATACTGGTCTGCTGGAAATGCACGTAAAGATGTGTTTCCCATTGAAGGAGAGAGAGGAAGTGGCTAGACCTCCCTTGAGGATGGAAAAAAAATGCCATAATTGAACAGTCCTGGTAGTTCGAGAATATCAAATACTGACCCTGGGTTGAAGGAATGTATCTTGGTGTTGATAGTTCCCTGTGGTGGAGCTTAGAGGCAGCTACAATAAACGCAAAGGACAGCTAGTATTGCTATCTTTCTCAAGCATATGCCCAGCATTGCTACCCAGTCATTCTGACTCCCGTAAAGACAATGGGGACATATCTTTAGGGTAATAACATCACTGGAAGGAAACTGAAATATTTGAGAATATAGGGGACATTTTAATTGCTTCTCTTTGGGAGAAAGAGGAAAATATGGGAGATATCGATAGATGAAATTTAAGTCCCAAACCATGATTTAAAACACTGAAATTAAATAACCATGTCTAAGATGGGAATGTATCTTTCAAAGAAGTGTAAGACTGTGTTTGTCCATAAACTACTTAATGTAATTGTGAAGAAAAGAAATTAAAAACAGAAATAAACCAATGGCAATAATAATTAGAGTGGAGGATGGCAGTTCTAACATTTTTCTGCTGTGCCCTCACACTCCCTCCTAGAAAACCTATTTTCCCCAGTTTGTGGTATCAAGTGACCCTTTCTTCTCTAGCTCCAAATGGCAGGACTGAGTGAGTTTCTGATACCAAAGAACATAAGTCAAAGGCCATTCCAAGGCAATTAGATATAGAGAGTTTACAGTAGGGGTACCAAGACAGAGTTTGGGGGGTTGGACACTTGATCTGGAGGGTCATGTCCACTGGAGATAGCATCACCATTTTCTGCCTTGTACACACTGAAGCAGAGAATGCTGGGCTGCAGAAGCTGGAGAATGGTGCAAACGAACCTCAAAATCAAAGAAGCACAGAGCGGTATCAATTCCTAAGTGTCCAGATGTCAGCTGAGTTCCTTGTGGAGCCAGCTATTCTCCATGGTCACATATCCTATGACATACCCTTATATTCTGTCATTAACTCCCCTATTTTTAGTTTATGTTAGTTTGAGTAGGTACCTAATTCTTGCAAGCAAACAATTCTTATCTAAATTATGTAGAAAAAAGCATGACAGTGTGAGTGTGGTGCCAAATCATTTCAACAAAAATAATAGTGAAATGTGTCCTAAACAAGTCTCACAGTCTCATAATCTCAGGTGTTTTATATACTAACACAGAATATGGGTTATAAAGGAGAGAAATTTGAGACTGTAGCATGGTATGGTAAATAGGCTTTCACAGGAAGCAATAGAAAGCACTTGATGGGATGGAATAAGAAAGAGTTATGGTGTAGCTTCAAATATTCAGACATTTACTAAGGGTCTCATCCAGCTAAAATAATTCTTGATTATTACTTAATACACAGACAATTTCATCTCCCAAAGAGTAGACAAAATGTCTAGAGGAATTTCAACTCTGAACCTAAGACTTGCCAGAAAGGAGGAGTTTGCTGGTGAAATGAAAGTAATGGTGTCCCAGGAGAAAAACATCCCTGGGAATGTTTTCATTTTCTTTTCATCAGGGAAAGAAAAGTTGAATATACTCCAAGATTAGAAAGTCTGAGATCGAGGTACAGAAGAAAATATGATTCCATGGCAGAAGATTCTTAAAGGGAATATAGCTCAAGAGGTTATCAAAAGTGAAATTCTGACTATGTGATTTCTCTATGAAGAAGAAAGGGAAAAAGCAATGTAATTACACAGTCAGTTTTCTCATGAGCTTATATATAACAGTTGCATACAAAGCATAAAAGAAAAAGACCAATGAACAAAGAAGAATAAAAGAATGGCACCAATCTGTATACAGAATTACATGAAACAGCAAAGGTTACTTGTTGCAAAAAATGTTAAGGTTAACAAAAAATGTTTTATAGTTATATTTGATCAGGATTATGTTGGAAAAAACAGTAGTTTGTGAATGCCAAAAAAAATTTTGTCTCTTTTATTTCTGTCTTTTCAGTAAAGATGAATGGTATTCAAACTGAGAAGGTAGGGAAAAAATGGTCAGGGATAACTAAATCAAAACCTCTGCAAAGCAATTTTAAGAGCACACACGGCTCCCTACAATGAGTTCATGTTTCCAGGCCTGACGAATGATAGCGAAAACTACTGAAAGACCAGAGATCTTTGAGGAAACATGGAAGACAGACAAATATCATCTTACTTTCCAAAACTGAATGGAAGGTGTGGTCTGAAATGTAATCCCCAGAATGATCCTGTAGTGGATCTTTAAGGGGCCATATTGTAAGCACTTAGAAAATGATCAACTAGACAATCTGCAGGTGTCAGCCTGAACCAAGCTCTCTACAAGACAGGCATCTCTGACTACCTCATTTCCATTTAGACGAGAGTTACAAGACTGGTGGATCATGAAATTGTAGTAGGTAGGGAATCCTTGAGCAGCAACAAAACAAAGGTCTCTCTTGATATCCTGTGGTCAAGATGATAACATTGGGTGAATGTGAATATAGTCTGATGAATTTATACGTTATTCAAAGGGTAGTCAAGGTGGATTTGTGTCAATTTGAAAGGAGGCTCTTGATGTCATACCAAAGAGCATGAGCACTTTTTCCAATTTAATCCATCAAACATAGTCTGTACTAGACACTGTGATGAGCAAAAGGAACAACAATGAACAAGACAGACAGTCTCTGCCCTTAAAGATCTTATACCTGAGTTCTGTCCTTAGCCCTATTCCATAAACATGTTTAGATGACTTTGATGAGTATCCACAAAATATGTTTATTAAATGTGTATATGACACACAGGTAAAAAAATAGCAGATCCAGCAGTTGATGAATTTATTCCCAAGGAATCTTTAAAGGCTGGTGTAATAGATTAAATAATATTAAATATAATAAAGATAAATGTAAGTCTCTTCCCTGGAATCCAAAATCGACAACAAAAACCCACAATGACCATGACAGAGGTACAGGTTGAAGAAAAATATAATTTAACAGCAGATGATGTAGAAAATGATTCAGAGGTTTTGGCAGAAAACTCAATATGACTAAACTGTGTGATTGGCTAACAAAAGAAAGAAAAAAGAAGATACTATAATATTGAGATGTATGGATAGAACAAATATTATAAAGAGTAAGGAAATAGGCATACTCTATCCTATGTTAGTGGCCCAGGTATCATTTTTATGAGGAATATAGAAAGAGTGAAGGATGTATAGAAGGAATTGGCCAGAATAAATATGGCTTCTGTGATAGAAGGGGGAACAGTAGAAAGAAATGGAAATGTCTATCCCCAAAAAGGTTCACTGGGGACAGGATACATATCTTCAAATATATAAAAGACTATTCTGTGGAGGAAGGTCTACACTTGTTCTATATGACATCTAGAGGCTGAGGTAGGATAAAGGAATGGAAAATAGAGTGAACCACATTCAGCTGAAATTAAGTACAAACCATGTTGTCCAAATATTTTGCCATGGCTAATGAGCTCTACAGGATCTACCATGGACTTCCTTTCTGGCCACTGTCCCACAGCTCTCCCACCCACTCATTACACTTCACCTACTGCTATTCTTCCTATTCCTCAAACTCACCAACCCCACCTCAAGGCATGCAACTGCTAGTCCTGCTGACTGAAAAACTTTTCTCCCAGATGTGTACATGGTTGGCCTCTTACCATTAAGGGCCTCAGCATTAAGGTAATTTCTTATGAGAGGCCTTTTCTGGTCACGCAATCTAAGTTAGCATCTCCATGCACTTTCCAATGCAACACTATTTTATTTTAGCATTTATCACTATATGATATTATCTTCATGATGGTACATGGATTTTTGCATCCTGTTCACTGTTGAATCCCCAGTCTCTGTGCAATTCCTGGAACATTGAATGCTCAGTGAATATTAATTGAATGTGTGAATGAATGAATGTAAAATTGGCAAGATCTGCCAAGATATGTGTTTGAGTGAAGAGCAAAACTCACTGGGAAGGCTTTGGTAGGGGAGATTCACACACAGATTGAGAAGTATAACTGGATGATCTTAAAGTCATTTTCAATCCTGAAGTTCTATAATTAATCACTAATTTATGGGATGCATTATAATTTCACTATTAGTTCAGACAGAGATGATAAATGAAGACTGGAACAGTCAAGAAGGCTTCATTGAAGATGTAGAGATAGGTGGAATTTAGACAGTTGGAATGGGAGAAAAGAGGTTTGAGGAGAAAGAAATAACATGAGCAAAGTCTCAGATACAGACCTAAGTACCATATGAGGAGGAGACAACTGTTAAGAAGTTAGGCTCATCCAAAGGAGAGGATGTGCTTTGGGAACTTGAGAAAAATGAGACAACAGGTAGAATAGGGCCACAATGCATGGTTGGACTTTAAAGCCAAACTATGAATTGAACCCAATGGGCAATCCCTGAGTATTCTTGAGAAGATAGAAGAACACCATGATAAAGGCAATGATTTAAGAGAAGGTAATCTCTGGTAGAATCTAAGCCTTGTAAATGATTTAAACTAAATTATATCCCTTCAACTATAAAACAACTTATTCTTTCCTATTCTATGCCATTATAGGAGGCTCTGACAATAATTCTGATGTGAGATATGAAGTCCTGACCTAAGATAGTAACAAGTGAAACAGGAAAAGATCAATGTGAGAGACTTTAAAAAAAAAAAAAAGATAGACAAAATGAAAAGGCAGAGGTCTATGTACTAGATGAAGGAACAAGATAAAACCCCAGAAAAACAACTAAATGAAGTGGAGATAGGTGACCTTCCAGAAAAAGAATTCAGAATAATGATAGTGAAGATGATCCAGGACCTTGGAAGAAGAATGGAGGCAAAGATCGAGAAGATGCAAGAAATGCTTAACAAAGACCTAGCAGAATTAAAGAACAAACAAACAGAGATGAACAATACAATAACTGAAATGAAAAATACACTAGAAGGAATCAATAGCAGAATAACTGAGGCAGAAGAACGGATAAGTGACCTGAAAGACAGAATGGTGGAATTCACTGTCATGGAACAGAATAAAGAAAAAGGAATGAAAAGAAATGAAGACAGCCTAAGAGACCTCTGGGACAACATTAAATGCAACAACATTTGCATTGTAGGGGTCCCAGAAGGAGAAGAGAGAAAGAAAGGACCCAAGAAAATATTTGAAGAGATTATAGTCAAAAACTTCTCTAACATGGGAAAGGAAATAGCCACCCAAGTACAGGAAGCGCAGAGAGTCCCACACAGGATAAACCCAAGCAGAAACATGCCGAGACACATAGTAATGAAATTAGCCAAAATTACAGACAAAGAAAAATTATTGAAATCAGCAAGGGAAAAATGACTGATAACATACAAGGGAACTCTCAAAAGGTTAACAGCTGATTTCTCAGCAGAAACTCTACAAGCCAGAAGGGAGTGGTATGATATACTTAAAGGGATGAAAGGGAAGAACCTACAACCAACATTACTCTACCCGGCAAGGATCTCATTCAGATTCAATGGAGAAATCAAAAGCTTTACATACAAGCAAAAGCTAAAAGAATTCAGTACCACCAAACCAGCTCTACAACAAATGCTAAAGGAACTTATCTAAGTGGGAAACAGAAGGGAAGAAAAGGACCTACAAAAACAAACCCAAAACAATTAAGAAAATGGTAATAGGAGCATACATATCGATAGTTACCTTAAACGTAAATGGATTAAATGCTCCAACCAAAAGACACAGGCTCACTAAACGGATACAAAAACAAGACCCATATATATGCTGTCTACAAGAGACCCACTTCAGACCTAGGGACACATACAGACTGAAAGTGAGGGGATGGAAAAAGATATTCCATGCAAATGGAAATCAAAAGAAAGCTGGAGTAGCTATACTCATATCAGACAACATAGATTTTAAAATAAAGACTATTACAAGAGACAAAGAAGGACACTATATAATGATCAAGGGATCAATCCAAGAAGAAGATATAACAATTATAAATATATATGCACCCAACATAGGAGCACCTCAATACATAAGGCAACTGCTAACAGCTATAAAAGAGGAGATTGACAGTAACACAATAATAGTGGGGGACTTTAACACCTCACTTACACCAATGGACAGATCATCCAAACAGAAAATTAATAAGGAAACATAAGCTCTAAATGACACAATAGACCAGATAGATTTAATTGATATTTATAGGACATTCCATCCAAAAACAGCAGATTATACTTTCTTCTCAAGTGCACACGGAACATTCTCCAGGATATATCATATCTTGGGTCACAAATCAAGCCTCAGTAAATTTAAGAAAATTGAAATCATATCAAGCATCTTTTCTGACCACTGACCAACACTATGAGATTCGAAATCAATTACAGGGAAAAAAACGTAAAAAACACAAACACATGAAGGCTAAACAATACATTACTAAATAACCAAGAGATCACTGAAGAAATCAAAGAGGAAATCAAAAAATACCTAGAGACAAATGACAATGAAAACACGATGATCCAAAACCTATGGGATGCAGCAAAAGCAGTTCTAAGAGGGAAGTTTATAGCTATACAAGCCTACCTCAAGAAACAAGAAAAATCTCAAGTAAATAATCTAACCCTACACCTAAAGGAACTAGAGAAAGAAGAACAAACAAAACCCAAAGTTAGCAGAAGGAAAGAAATCATAAAGATCAGAGCAGAAATAAATGAAATAGAAACAAAGAAAACAATAGCAAAGATCAATAAAACTAAAAGCTGGTTCTTTGAGAAGACAAACAAAATTGATAAACCATTAGCCAGACTCATCAAGAAAAAGAGGGAGAGGACTCAAATCAATAAAGTTAGAAATGAAAAAGGAGAAGTTACAACAGACACTGCAGAAATACAAAGCATCCTAAGAGACTACTACAACCAACTCTATGCTAACAAAATAAACAACCTGGAAGAAATGGACAAATTCTTAGAAACGTATAACCTTCTAAGACTGAGCCAGGAAGAAATAGAAAATATGAACAGACCAATCACAAGTAATGAAATTGAAACTGTGATTAAAAATCTTCCAACAAACAAAAGTCCAGGACCAGATGGCTTCACAGGTGAATTCTATCAAACATTTAGAGAAGAGCTGACACCCATCCTTCTCAAACTCTTCCAAAAAATTGCAGAGGAAGGAACACTCCCAAACTCATTCTATGAGGCCACCATCACCCTGATACCAAAACCAGACAAAGATACTACAAAAAAAGAAAATTACAGACCAATATCACTGATGAATATAGATGTAAAAATCCTCAACAAAATACTAGCAAACAGAGTCTAACAACATATTAAAAGGATTGTACACCATGATCAAGTGGGATTTATCCCAGGGATGCAAGGATTCTTCAATATATGCAAATCAATCAATGTGATACACCATATTCACAAATTGAAGAAGAAAAACCATATGATCATCTCAATAGATGAAGAAAAAGCTTTTGACAAAATGCAACACCCATTTATGATAAAAACTCTCCAGAAAGTGGGCATAGAGGGAACCTACCTCAACATAATAAAGGCCATATACCACAAACCCACAGCAAACATCATTCTCAATGGTGAAACACTGAAAGCATTTCCTCTAAGATCAGGAGGAAGACAAGGATGTCCACTCTCACCACTATTATTCAACATAGTTTTGGAAGTCCTAGCCACTGCAATCAGAGAAGAAAAAGAAATAAAAGGGATACAAATTGGAAAAGAAGAAGTAACACTGTCACTGTTTGCAGATGACCTGATACTATACATAGAGAATCCTAAAAATGCTACCAGAAAATTACTAGAGCTAATCAATGAATTTGGTAAAGTTGCAGCATACAAAATTAATGCACAGAAATCTCTTGCATTCCTATACACTAATGATGAAATATCTGACAGAGAAATTAAGGAAACACTCCCATTTACCATTGCAACAAAAAGAGTAAAATACCTAGGAATAAACCTACCTAGGGAGACAAAAGACCTGTATGTAGAAAACTATAAGACACTGATGAAAGAAATTAGAGATGATACCAACAGATGGAGAGATGTACCATGTTCTTGGATTGAAAGAATCAATATTGTGAAAATAACTATACTACCCAAAGCAATCTACAGATTGAATGCAATCCCCATCAAACTACCAATGGCATTTTTTATGGAACTAGTACAAAAAATCTTAAAATTTGTATGGAGACACAAAAGACCCTGATTAGCCAAAGCAGTCTTGAGGGAAAAAAACGGAGCTGGAGGAATCAGACTCCCTGACTTCAGACTATACTACAAACCTACAGTAATCAAGACAATATGGTACTGGCACAAAAACAGAAATATAGATCAATGGAACAAGATAGAAAGCCCAGAGACAAACCCACGCACCTATGGTCAGCTAATCTATGACAAAGGAGGCAAGAATACACAATGGAGAAAAGACAGCCTCTTCAATAAGTGGTGCTGGGAAAACTGGACAGCTACATGTAAAAGAATGAAATTAGAATACTCCCCAACACCATACACAAAAATAAACTCAAAATGGATTAAAGACCTAGATGTAAGGCCAGACACTATAAAACTCTTACAGGAAAACATAGGAAGAACATTCTTTGACATAAATCACAGCAAGATCTTTTTTGATCCATCTCCTAGAGAAATGGAAATAAAAAGAAAAGTAAACAAAAGGGACCTAATGAAACTTAAAAGCTTTTGCACAGCAAAGGAAACTATAAACAAGACGAAAAGACAACCCTCAGAATGGGAGAAAATATTTGCAAACAAATCAACGGACAAAGGATTAATTTCCAAAATATATAAACAGCTCATGCAGCTCAATATTAAAAAAACAAACAACCCAATCCAAAAATGGGCCAAAGACCTAAACAGACATTTCTCCAAAGAAGACATACAGATGGCCAAGAGGCACATGGAAAGCTGCTCAACATCACTAATTATTAGAGAAATGCAAATCAAAACTACAGTGAGTTATCACTTCACACCGGTTAGAATGGGTATCATCAGAAAATTTACAAACAACAAATGCTGGATAGGTTGTGGAGAAAAGGGAACCCTCTTGCACTGTTGGTGGGAATGTAAATTGATACAGCCACTATGGAGAACAATATGGAGGTTCCTTAAAAAACTAAAGATAGAATTACCATATGACCCAGCAATCCCACTACTGGGCGTATACCCATAGAAAACCATAATTCAAAAAGACACATGCATCCTAGTGTTCATTGCAGCACTATTTACAATAGCCAGGTCATGGAAGCAACCTAAATGCCCATCGACAGATGAATGGATAAAGAAGATGTGGTTCATATATACAATGGAGTATTACTCAGCCATAAAAGAAATGAAATTGGGTCATTTGTAGAGACGTGGTTGCATCTAGAGACTGTCATACAGAGTGAAGTAAGTCAGAAAGAGAAAAACAAATATCGTATATTAACGCACATATGTGGAACCTAGAAAATGGTACAGGTGAACCGGTTTGTAGAGCAGAAATTGAGACACAGAAGTAGAAAAAAAACATATGGACATCAAGGGGGGAAAGCGGGTGGTGGGGTTGGGGTGGTGGTGTGATGAATTGAGTGATTGGGATTGACATGTATACAGTGATGTGTATAAAATAAAATGGATGACTAATAAGAACCTGCTGTATAAAAAAATAAATTAAATTAAATTTTAAAAATCTATCAGGATTTCATGCCTAAATTAATAATAACTGTAGTTATTTCCATAATGGGAACACAAAATATAGTAGATGCTCAATAAATATTTGCTTTTGTACCATAAAAAGATTCCATTACTGAACATTTGCCAGATATCTAGAAGTCTTTGTGTAACAATGACAATGAATTTGCACATATTCTCTCACTCAGAATCCGTTGTCACCAGCATCCTGCAGGTGGCTGGGTGAGCATGGTCAGTGAAAAAGGTGTCCTCTACTATAGACAGTCCCTATGACTTATATGACTGTGACCTTATTAGAGCCATGCTCTATTCAGACCAGTTGTTATAACCTTATGTTAACAGGCCTCTGTGAGGCAGCACCATAAAGGGATTAAAATGATTTCTCATCCATCTTGCCAGTACTTACACATTCAAATGAATGTAGTCCTTTCCAATTAATCACTTTAAAAGTCCATCCCTTTAGTCTCATTCTTCCCACCCTTTCTGACACTTCTCTTTACAAAAGAAGCCACACACCAGCCAAACAATTAAAATAACTCATTACTCTATAGGCATTGGCTCATGCCATGTAACTTTCTGCCAAATATCCTTTAAAGCATCGACACAACTCCCTGCCTTAGGCAGTGCTGGTTAGAGATCAAGATCCCCATTGTCCCTAACCCCATTTTACTCCCTCTCCCTTGTTAACAGGCCTCTTTCTTCTTCTGTTTTCATTTGACTCATTTATTTCTAATATTGCTTGATTTTTTTGTTGTTTTTTCTCCCCCCACATTTTTTTTTGCAGTGCTCTTTGAAGGAAATGTCAAATGTATTCGTGTTATGTGAATGAATTCAGTATGCCATCCTATGAGAGCCCAGCTGAATTTGGGAAGAGGCACAGTACGGTGTAACAGCTCTGGAATCACATAGCCTGCATTTGAAACCTGGCTCTGTCGGTCTTGAGCAATCACCAGCTGTATGACCTTCAACAAATTATTTAACCTTTCTAAGCCACTTTCTAAACTGAAAAACAAGAATGTTAATAATAGAAATAAGATAATCTTTGTAAAACACTTAATGCTTAGCACATAAAAAATTTCCCCACCTTCCATTTAAAACTATCAGAACAACAATAAAGAGTTACTATATTAATTAATCTTATTAATTCAGAGGTTGAAGGAAAAGCAATTGTTCTGTCTATACCACATTCTAATAACTACTCAATCCCGTGAAGAAATCAGTCTAACAGATTGGTGTAAATAAAGTAAAGGAACTGAGAATGCCATTTATTTGAATTGTTCCCTTTCTCCATGGTGATAGCGTTTTCTCAATAACAAATAGATAAATAAATAAAAGCCAGTCATTTTTTACTTTGTCTCACACTTGAGGAATCACGAGGAAATGAATATAAGAAATAGTCTCAGAGAAGAGGAAGGTGCAGGCATAAGCCTTACAAACATCCATGAGAATTCTTTGCAATACAAGATTAATAAGTAGACTAAAGGGCGCTGCTGTCATTATTTGCAGAGCGAACAGGCATGAGTCCCTTCATGAGAGCAGGGCTTTGGAGGTTTAAATTTCAGTTCTGCTGCTTTCCATGCAGCCTCAAACAATTCAGTTAAGCCTTCAAAGCCTTGATTTCCTCATCTGTGAAATGGAGAAAATTAAGAAAAATAATATATGTAAAGTTCTTATACAAGATAAGCATCAGTGTTTATTGTATCCCTACCTGCTTAGGGTAATGTTAGCTAAATAAAATCGTTTGCTCTGATCAGGGTTACTAGGCTGCATCACTTGAAGTATACATGGTACAAAGGAGGACTTTGTATCTGGATATTAGGCAGGCAGGTATTCAATAAATATTTGATCATTTGTTTTGGTTTTAATGGAAGTACTTTGTGTACCCGATACCTAATCTTGGATCTTCTTCATAACCTTTGTAGGTAGAGAAGCCACCAGCTCCCTAGGTCTGGAGCACCCTTACCTAATCCCAAGACCCTGTCTATTTCATTCACCACTGTTTCTTCATTTCCTGTAGTCTCAGAATGTTTCCAGTGGTTTGGCAGAAGAGCTATCCACGGAAGGCAATCTTTTTGACATATCTAGAGTGTGTTAAGCTTCCACTATGTTTAATTATCATTCTATGGTTGGGAGGTATCTCAAAGAGAATTGAAGGAAAAGGAGTAATTTAAATGATTGTCCCATGCAATAAATTATATCAATGTCATATATCTACAACCTTCTGAAAAGGGAGCTATCTCCCTTTTTACCGTTTTGGATGAGAAGATCGTTATAACCCCTACAGCCTACTGAATCATGAAAGGGGTGGGGCAGGGTTGGGCTGAGTGACTCTGGGTCAGCTAAATGACTGGACTGTGGGTGGGTGCGTGGATGCGGGAAGTCCTTTAGAGTCAGGGGGCAAAGAAGGACAATGAAAATCCTACCCTTTGGTGCATATGTTATGCGGGAGAGATATATAAATCAATTTGGAAATAACTTTATCACATAGATTAATTTTTTGCATTTTTTTCCTGTTTTTTAACATAGTTTCTAAATTGTTTTTAAATTTTAAAATAACTTTTTTTTCTTTATTAAAAAAAGATATATGTTCACTGAAGGATATTATACAGATAAGCAAAAGGAAGAAAATTCAAAGTACTTCTGCAAAGAAAGCAGATCAGTGGTGGCCTGGGCCTGGAGGGTGGGGGAGGTAGAATTGATTAAAAGGGACATGGATAAACTTTTTGTGGTGATAGTGATTACAAATGCGTATACATTGTCAGAATTCATTGGACTGTATACTCAACATGGGTGTATTTTTTCATATGCAAATTATACCTCTATAAAGCCAATTAATACTTTTCAAAGTACTTCCACCATTACCCATACAAAACTACTGTTAATATTCTTATGTACGTTTTTCCAAATTATTTTTCTATGTATCTATGAATACACATGTTTATTGGTTTACACAAAAAGGTGTCTTTTTGATCAAATGTAACTGTTTTTTATCAATTTCAATTTTTTATTCTCTTACTTGGAAGTAGATTTTACCACTGTAACCAACTGCTCCCACAAAGCTCATTACATAACACCAAAGGGAAAAAAATTGCTTTGGAGCAAGAGAAGCAGGAAGCTATTTTGACTTTTACAGCCTCCAGGATCTCATTATTGACGATTCAATAATCATTGCGCACCTAATAGGTGCTATATAAATGCTGGATAGCAACATTTGCCATTGGTAATGTCATGGCAACTGACTGCTGAGAAACCCATTGGCAGCCCCTGCGAATACCACTGACTACGTCACATCTGCCTCTGAAAATGTGAGTCCACCTGTATGTTTATGCCTGATGTACAGCGACACAACCCTCTGCTTCTAGAGATTTACTAGACATTCTAAAGGAGAGGACAACAGAAAATTCTGACCACTTCTTCCAGAGGCAAAGCTATAATTTTCCAGAAGTAACTGTAAGGGAAGCAAAACTTTACCCTGTTAGAGTTTCCAGCCAGGTCTAAGAATTAAATTGACATAAGACAGATTTAACAGGAGAAAATCATACAAGTTTTATTTAATATAAGTTTTACATGACATGGGGGCCTTCATAAGGAAATGAAGACCCAAAGAAGTGGCAAAACCTAAATGCTTTTACACGAGGTTGAACAGCCAGAGGCAACTGTAGAAAAGTAACTCAAAAATATGGGGAGGTTAAGAAAGAAAAGAGTCATTTTAACAAGGTCTGTTTGTATAGAATTCTCTCAGCCTCAACTCCCCACTTCAAGGTCTGTTTGTACAGAATTCTCTAAGCCTCAACTCCCCACTTCGGGTGATAAGAATGTTTCTTTCCTCCTGGTAGAGAGAGGACATCTTTCACATGGAAGTTTTATCTCCTGCTTTTAGGAAGAAAAGGGGAGGTCAGAGCACCCTTCTTGTACTTGCTGTTTTCTCAAGTGCCTTTGGCTTAAAATAATCCTTCTGCCAAAGTGGTATATTTTGGAGTAAGGTTCTGGTTTCCTTCATAACTCTGAACCCCCAGGGGCCAACTCCCTCTTATCTATGCGAGACCTTAGGAATGGGGAAGGAACCGGAAGAATTAGTCAAAACCATCCAGGCAGTTAATATGGCGGTCGGTGTACAGGCCCGATTGCAGGGAAGGAGCAGCAATTACCACCTGGTTTCTGCCTCTGCTTTTGTGGATACCTGTGTGTGTAGAGGGGCTACTCAGTCAAAGAGAGAGAGAGGTATATCTCCTACCAGGGATATTAGACAAAGATTCTAACTATCGGGTAATCTGTCTCTGGGGTAGATGTTTCCTAAAGAATAGGAAAGGAAGCTATTAAAATCCAGCCACTTTTACCAGGGACAAAATAATTTGGCCTCACTGACAGGAAAACAAAAACAAAACACTGGTCAGGTTTTGTGACTCATTTACAGCAGTACCATATGCAAATGAGGGTTTAATCAGAGCCTCCTGATGACTCAGGTGTACACACCTCCAGGAGAAGGAAGAGTGCCTGGTGACCAAGGACAGGCTGATCCCAGCTGGAGGGCTTGCCAGTTGTGTCTCTATCCAAGAAGTCAGACTTGCAGTGGCCTCAGCTCCCAACTGAAGCTTCCTCTGGAGACCTGGAGGCAGGAAGGCCCGAGTCCCTTTGAGCCAGGGCTCCGCATAAAGGCATGCGAGTGGCTGAACAAGCTGTCCCCACGTCTGTGTCTGCTCTCTGGGGACGGCTGGAGCCACTCTCGGGCCCTCACTCAGCAGGTGCGTACATAGTGAGGGCAACATATGAGAAGCCCTCAGTGAGTCAGGACACACTGAAAACAGCAGAGAAGTGACAAATGACAGGGTGAGAAGACAGAAGAACTGTAAATGCACAGCTGTCTGGAGCCATTTAGCATTGGGCTAAGAGCCCTGAGGACCCCAAATGTTCCTGAGGGCACGGCAGTATTATAGCATTGGACAATGATTGATGTTCAGAGCGAGTCATCAAGCAAAGGTCAAATTATGTTCAGAACATTTTGTTTAAGAAGGCAAAGTAAGGCATTTTGGAAAATTACTTTCCAAAATAAAGTTTTAAAGGTGGCATTTAAGTTTGGGTTATGTCGTGCTGGCTGCTAATAGCACCTCCACTTAAAATATTAGGTATATTCCATATCATTATATTAAAAATCCCATAAAGAGAATTGATTTTTATCTATATAGTCTTATTGATATATAAGTATATACATACAGACATTATATACCTATTTTTAAACCAAATCCCATATCTTCGTATTTCTTCCGAGAACTGACACCATTATTTACCTTCTCACACATTTCAGCCCCTTGCTCTCTACTAGATCTTTGTCTTCAGCATATAAGCATGTTCAAGTCTCTCCCAGCTTGAAAACAAAACAAACCGAAAAACCTGCCTAGGTCCTACAGTACCCCATCCTCTCCCAGCACTCACCTATGTATGCCTTTCCTTCATAATCAAACTTTTAGGAATAGTCCTGAATCTTGTGGCCACTTCTCCAAGAAATTCCTTGCTACTTTCCAGTGCTTTCTTTTTTTTAAGTTTTAATCTTACTTTCTTCATATTCGCATTTGCACAGTTGACTGTGCCCCATTTCTTAAGCCATGCTTTCCTCCAGGCTCCTGTGATGCTTCTTTGCTTTATTTTCTTGCTACCTCTGTCCTACCCGGGTCCCTTTACAAGTTTACCTTTCCCATCTGAACCCTCAAATGTCAATATTTCTTAGGGTTCTATCTCTGGCTATCGTCTCATTTGAAACATTCTCCACTATTTCTTTGATGACACCTATATCTATATTTCTGACAAAGCTCTTACTTGTGTTTATTTATGTGAATGTGAGTCTGTAAACCAATGTGAGTGAACATCTCCACCTGGATGGTACTTAAAATGTCCGATATTCAAGTCTTGTTCTTCAGATCTCTTCTTCCTTGGTTTTTCCCTGTCTAGGAGCCACTCATCAATAACCCAACTTTGGAGACACCATAGATTCTTCCCTTTCCTTCATTCACTCATCCAAACAACCACCATCTCTTCTTGACTCTGCTTCCTTAATATCTCTCAAATATATGCCCTCCAGCCTGCCTCCTGTGTGCTGCTTTGTTGGATCAGGGTAAGTCTTCAGTCCTCACCTTCACACATCAGTTACTGATTCCTGAACTTTTTGCTTGTACTCCTTGGTTCTTTTTTGGAATTTTGTATTTGGTGATCTGGATTTATTCTCACTCACAATTCAGGTCATGAGGCCCTGGTCCTCAGGTCCTCAGGTCATGAGGCCCTGGAGGTACAGTCCAAAGATCATTCTTCCCTTTATCTTACCAGCACCCTCCATGAAATGGAGAGAAACAGGATAATTTCTCTTGAGTGAGGACACTCCCCCACAAACCATAGATCAATCATAAGTGATTGTTACTCTGTATTGAAATTGTTGGTGCCTTTGTTGGCCTCCTCTTTATGCTCTGAATTATTTTATAGTTCTTGACTGATGATTTTGATATCTAGATCATCAATGAGCCTACTTCTATTATCTGCATTTTCTCTTGATTATTAGTCACATTTTATTGCCTTATCAAATGTCCACTAATTTTATATTATATACCAGACATTAGGCATAAAAATATCATGAAGATTCCAAATGTTACCTTCTACCAAAGAGGGCCTCGCCTTTCCTCTGTTAGGCAGAGAGAGTAAGGAGTTGGTCACTTTCATTATATTGAGAAATTGAGGTGCATTGAGCCTGAATTGTAGTTTTACTATGACTCGCTCTACCTCTGATCTGCCATCCTAGCATATGGCTCTCCTGGGCTTGTGATTGTAAACCTAAGGATCTTCAACTCCTCAGCCCTGAAAGACTACAAGAGATCCAGTTCTGCCCTTCAGAAATTCCAGCCCAGCTCATCAGCTTTCTGTCCTGCACAGCTTAAATGTCTGGTAAATGTCTTGAGGAGATACTGGAGGCAAATTCTTCCTCAGAGGGCCTTTGTTTCCTAAGCATTTCAAGACTAAGGGAGGTAGATTTCACTCTGCCTTTTGAAGCTTTTGCCCTAGCTCTGTAGCCTCCTGTGCAGTATCAGAATTCAGCAAATATGTTATGGGGGAAATCTGCCATGCGTTTGAGTCTTCTCCTTCCTATTTGTCCCATCATCCTATTATACTTGCTAAGAACTTTACTGGTTTTTCTTTGCCCCAGCAGAGTTTCTCTGCCTAAACAAACCTCTCAACCCACACTCAGAATCAGCAAATGCCTTTGGGAACAAATATCACACAGAGTCAACTCACTTTAGAAAGGACTCTACTCTCTCCAAAATTTTAGTTCATCTAATCCTTATTGCTTCCATAGCAACTTGATGTCTTTAAAATATAATTTTTGTCATTTATCCAGGTTACCCTAGTTGTCGTACTGGGAGGAGTGTTGGCCTGCCATGGTGTACTATATCTTACCCAGAAGAGAAAGTCTCATATGAGACTTTTTGATCCCTATCCAAGTATTTTGTGCATAATACACAATAACTTGCCAAATGAATTTTTAATTCATGAACAAAGAAATCATTTAACTTTTCTTAGCATCATTTCCTTCTAGTGAGATAGATTTTACATGAATTTAATGCTTAATGGTATATAAAATATTTTCAGTTCAAGAAAGAATTCATTTAATTCTTACAATATCTCTTTGATAGGAGCTATAATAAGGATGAGGTGGATAAAGATGGCTACTATTTACTGAGTACTTACTCTGTGCCAAGCCTTATGCTAAGTACTTTACATATATTATCTTATTTAATCCCTGCAATAAGCTGGGAGATAGGTATTTCTCTCCCTTCTTCCATGAGAAAATTGAGGCTGGAAAATGCTAAGTGACTTGTCTAAGTGCTCAAAAGTGGTAAATGGAAGAGTTGGGATTCAAATACTGTATGTCCGGTTCCCAGTCCAGGATATTTTTCACTGTATTTCAGCTTTTTGTCTGAGATGATATCAGTTTTCCTACAGGGTTCAAGTAAAATACCTGGAATTCGTCAACCTATAACCTTTCCTAAGCACTACATAAATACAAAATATAATTGTGAATGAACTGTCCCAAAATGACACTGAAAACACTTAGAAGTAGGGTGAAGGACTTTAGTTGGTTACCTCTTATTTATGAAGATAGTTTTGCCTTATATAGATGATATTTCATTGTCTGGTCTCAGTTCTGGAGGGCAATAATTATTTGTAGCATGAATGACTAGTTAGGATTAGGGATGTGTGTGTCTGTGGCCACAGTAATGCATAAACCTAAACCACATAGGAATTAAATTTATTACTTTGATTTCATTAACACCTCACTTTGAACCACTGAGTTAGCTAGTCACAGATCAAATTAGATCCAACTGCATTTAAAATGGAGGAATATATTGGTAAAAAAGAAAGCTATTCCATTTGTTTCTCTAAAATACACTACTTTAAAAAGCAACAATTCTAATGTCACATATTAAATTATTTGTTGTCATTTGGAAAAAGAGAAAGATTTATTGAAAAAAATCAGCCATTTTAGAAACTAAGTGAAGGAATTCCCTGGTGGCGCAGTGGTTAAGAATCTGCCTGCCATTGCAGGGGACACAGGTTCGAGCCCTTATCTGGGAAAATCCCACATGCCGCGGGGCAACTAAGCCAGTGCGCCACAGCTACTGAGCCTGCACTCTAGAGCCCACGAGTCACAACTACTGAGCCCGTGCACCACAACTATTGAAGCCTGGGTGCCTAGAGCCCATGTTCTGCAACAAGAGAAGCCACCACAATGAGAAGCCCACGCACCGCAACAAAGAGTAGCCCCTCTCGCCGCAACTAGAGAAAGCCCGTGCAGCAACGAAGACCCAACGCAACCAAAAATATAAATAAATAAATAAATTTATTAAAAAAAAAAAAGAAACTAAGTGAATAAGGTGCACACTTTTCATCATACTGAACTAGATTTCTCTTTATTAGGAATCATGTATATTTTTTAATCATTTATTTCTCTCAAAATGCTTACAAAAAATATTTTGATGCCATGCTTCTACTCAGGGTACAAATGAGACAAGGGAAAAGTGAACTGGCAAAGTGTCTAATCAGGTATAGTATCAGATAAGGATGGGTGTATATTATAAGCTTTAGTTAAAGCATCATCTCTAATTTTTTCCTTATAAAATGTGCATGGGTGGGCTTCCCTGGTGGCGCAGTGGTTGAGAGCCTGCCTACCAATGCAGGGGACACCGGTTAGAGCTCTGGTCTGGGAAGATCCCACATGCCGCGGAGCAACCAGGCCCGTGAGCCACAACTGCTCAGCCTGCACGTCTGGAGCCTGTGCTCCGCAACAAGAGAGGCTGCGATAGTGAGAGACCCGCGCACTGCGATGAAGAGTGGTCCCGCTTGCCGCAACTAGAGAAAGCCCTCGCACAGAAACGAAGACCCAACACAGCCAAAAAAAAAAAAAAAAAAAAAAAAAATGTGCATGGGAAATAAGAGATACAAACTTCTCCTCACCAAATAAGAATTTTAGGAAGTAAATGATTATCTATAGAGTCCTGGATTCTTTATAATTTCTACCTGTAAGCTATTATTATTTTGAGTGAGTGGAATGATTATTATAAACAGTACAATACTTTCAGAAAGAATTGTCCTTACCTCTTTACCTCCTATATGTGTATAGATTTCATACTTACGTATACACATATATACACAAATCTATACACATATATTTATTTGTGTATATATGCATTTCATATATATACATATATATCTTATACAGATATGTCTTTAACTATATATGTATATATATATATACACACATACATACATATATGCACATAGGGTATATATGCACTATGTATGCACCTATAGCCTATGTGCATACAGGTACATATGTGTCAAACTAGATCTCTGTGTAAATTACTACATAGATATTTCCTGATCTTTCAAGGTATTTTCAAATATATTATGTCATTTCCTCTTCATAAAAGTGTGTGAAAAAGAAGAAATCATGGTACAAAAAGTTAAGTTAAATGTTTTGTCCACGATCACAGAGCAGAATCCAGATGAGAGCCTGGTCTCCTGACTCTTTTTTCACAATGCTGCCACACTTGCTTGATAGGCTTCACTCCAGCTGAGTCTGAGAAAGACAATAGTCCCCATTTCAATATCCTTGAATCAATGTGCTTAAACAAAAGGTCATTTTAGACAGAAATCTGGTTTGACAGATTTCTTTCACTGTATTGACCAGTTTAAATAAAATGAGCAAATCAATGTCTTTGTTTCTGTGTCACATAGACACAGCCTAAATACTCACTAGGTGCTGTTACACTAGCCTCCATGACCCATTTTAAACCCTGTCTCCTGGATTAAATAAACACCTCTCTCTCTAATTAGAATGTGACTGAAAGGCAGGACAGAGAAGATGAAAAGACAGCAGATGACACCTTCTTAAGCAAACACTATTGAATTACAAAGGCAAAAAAAGCTATTTTTAAAAATTGCAACCACAAGGGAGCAAATTTATCTATCATATCATTGTTTTTTTCCTCCTCGTTGCTAGGATGTCATCTATATTAAAGATAGTCGTCGCCTTGGTGAAAAGCTTCCCAGAGCAAAGTAGTAGTGCTCCCCCTGCTGACCGAGATGCCCAGGTTATTTTTTGTTTTTTCATTTTAAAACAAAACAAAAAATAAGGCAATTGGATGTAGCTAGTAAATAGCTTTATACCTTACTTGCAAAATTGCATTCCAAGGATATTAGAAACTTATTTAAACGACACTGGAAATTTCCTTTCCTGCTGCTCATGACGAGACATAAGGCAAATCCTAAGTGCCAGGTTTCTCACTTCTTAGGGCTATTTCTTTGTTTTGTCTCTTCAACTCAGGGTGAACCTGGTGATTGACTTTTCTCACCTTGATAATTTAAATTCTGGGTGCAATTTGAATTTTTGAAAAGTCCAGGGATAGGAAATTGCTTATAATATTAACTAGTAATTTTTGCTAATCACTAGTTACTTGTAATGGTGGAGAGGGAGAAAGAAAGAGAATTCTACAAAGATCTTAGTTTATTTCACCATGGAAATTACTGAAAGCATCTAACATTAAAACTGAGAAGTGGTGGGGTTTCCCTGGTGGCGCAGTGGTTAGGAATCTGCCTGCCAATGCAGGGGACACGAGTTCGTGTCCCGGTCCGGGAAGATCCCACATGCCATGGAGCGGCTAGGTCCGTGAGCCACAACTACTGAGCCTGCGCGTCTGGAGCCTGTGCTCCGCAACAAGAGAGGCTGCGACAGTGAAAGGCCTGCGCACCGCGATGAAGAGCGGCCGCCGCTCGCCACAACTAGAGAAAGACCTCGCACAGAAACGAAGACCCAACACAGCCAAAAATAAATAAATAAATAAATAAATTTTTAAAAAAGAGAGAGAAGAAATAAAGAAGTGGGGGGGAAGCATAGATTAATGACAAAAAAAAAAAAAAAAAATGAAGGACTTGGAAGCTCCTGAACTTTCCTCTATACCCCATTGCCTCTCCAGAAGGGTGTGGTCTGATATGATGGCAAAATCTAATTACCAGCAATAAAAAAGAAAGGAGCCTTCTATTTGCTCCCCTCCTCTTCCCTCAACATTAAACATGGGGTTTTATTTTTAAATCAGAAGCCTAAACGAAATTAAGTTGCCTACGTCAAGCTTCCTGATTATCTTCTATCTGTCCCAAACTGTCCTGTAGGTCAAGTAAATAAAACAATCTGTTCTCAAACATGGACTTTTCCAAAATATGATCACCACTATCAGCCTCGTGCTAGTCCTCCCTCCACTTCCATTAAAGTAATGAAAATGGGCTTAGATTCCTCCAGGGACAGAGACTATTGATATGAATGGAAATTCAGCTGGATTTTGCTGGTCAAAAGCTGAAGTGAGAATGAGAAATGTTTTGTGTCTTTGCAAACTCACAGGGAAGTACTTTCTCACCACAGCCACTGGAAAGGAGAACATTTTCACAAGTCTCTATTCCTGTTAAATATTTTTAAGAGTGTAATGTTGTAATAAGAGAAAACTTAGCACTTGTATGCAGGCTCTTGGAATAGTTTCCAGGACCCTTATCCATCAAACACAGCCTCATGACACTCACCACCACAGCGAAGTGTTGTTAAGACTGTGAATGCCAGGGGGCTGGCACCTCACCCTCCAAGCAGGTTGGGGGCAGGTAAATAACAGCCTCAAGTTTATGAGAATAGAGATCAGACCTCCAAGAGGCAGGAGGGAGTATACAAAATGAAGATCTTGCGCAATCCTCATCTAGCAAATCGGGCGGTTTTCAGAGGTCTCTGTGGTAGAGTGTTTCTACGGTGTCTCTGGGGTGCTCTGGGGATGTGGAGAGTGAGAAGCTGGTGGATGTGGGAACCCATTACTCCTCCATCTAGCGCAGCTCTACTCTTACTTGTTTTATATGCTGGATTTCCAAATAAGGTTTCTTCTAAGCAAAGATCACGATTATTAAAAAACAAATAAACAAACAAAACCAGAAAGGTGTTAAGGTTCTTTCTAGTTCTAAAAATATACTACGGTTATAAATCTACAGAGCAGCTACCCCAAAGGTGGAATGCTGTGATTTACTGCGGTTTGAGGAGATTCACGAGGATTTGTTTGCTTAAAAATTTATCCTATAAAATTCTAGACAAAAGATTGAAGAAGGAAAGGCAGCTAGGAGAGGTTCAGATTGCTCTGGGGAGGAAGGAGACCTATCAAGTGATCCTGAGGGGACCACCAAGAGCCTTAGGGACATCACAGGGGCCCTGAAGGCCTGCAGTGGAGAAGGGTCTTGAACAAGGCTATGAGCACCTAGTAAATTCCATGCTTTAGCAATACTGGCCCTAAACACAGCTTAGGCAAAGAGCTTGAATTTTTTTCTGGTATCCAGGGAAACATAATTGAGGGAACAGAGGTGGTAATCCATCCTAGAATTGACAGGGAAATTCCTCAAAGGCTTGACTACTGGGTTTGTGTCAAACAAGCTTGGTTAATCAGAGGGAATCAGCAACTGTGATCAGACAAGATGAAATAAATGTTTAAGAACTTTGGGCATGGGTGGGAAGTGGAAGGATAAGGGACAATAGATCCTTCTCTGTTCTAAGCCTGAGGAGAAAAGACAGTGATTCTCAAATCCAGGGTCAATACAAAATATGTAACGTTCCGTATTTGTATGTTTTATGTGATTAAGATTCATTTTCAGTTTATGAATAGTAATGCCTAAGGACAGGGTAAAGTTGTTTTTAGTAGGAAAGTATAAGTTGAAGATAATGCATACAT
Source organism: Balaenoptera musculus (assembly GCF_009873245.2). Classification (NCBI taxonomy): domain Eukaryota; kingdom Metazoa; phylum Chordata; class Mammalia; order Artiodactyla; family Balaenopteridae; genus Balaenoptera; species Balaenoptera musculus. Next base: position 73,978,616 of record NC_045785.1, read on the forward strand.
TTACAAGGCTATTTCTTCTGATTCTTGAATATCTGTATCCTCCCTTATCAACTTGCACATAGTAGCTGTCCAGTAAATATATGTCAAATGAACAAATAATGAAAGATTTTTGTGAGTATTAAGTCATGGGATCATTGAAGGCTTTTCTTACCTCAGACCACTGATAGAGTCTTTTGGGTAATAATGTTAAAGTTTTCCAAACATTAATTTTTTAAAAAGCGAATAGAGTACAATGGAGATGCAGTGCATTTAAAGTAATTCTGAGAAAAAAGAAACAGTTGCAATGTAAACAAAGACTGCTGGGAAGTAGAACTGGTGCGAAGGCTGAGTGCCTGTATATAAAAGAAAAGAGAGCAAGTTTTTATTCTGTTTCTCCTCAAAAGATCTTTGTAGCTGAAATTTTTAGACTAGATTAACACATTCAGGAAAGGGTTGCTCTTTTAGAGGATGAACTATTCCTAAGTGCCCTAAGTTTCTTTCTACATAAGGCACAATTTTATTAAATGGGGTAGGTTTCTACAAACACAGAGAATATTAATTAGAATCATATTTGCACGTCTATTCCCAAATCTAATCATTTGCTTGTTCAAACAAAAATCTCCTTGTTGATTACTGTTGAGAATTCTAAAAATTATTCCCTACTCAGTATTCAACTTTATTATATGGTAACTTGTTATTAATAACAAACCCTTGATCATGAGAAGTATCCTGTATATTACTAACAAATTCTTGGTTCATGAATGTATGCATGTTCCAGAATAGATGATGGAATGATTACAAAATCAAAATCCAGTCTTCTAGTCTTCCACTCTACTTTCACTCTTACCTGTTTTCATTCTATTCTATTAAAAAATAAGTCAAAATATCTCACTCCTCTGCTCAAAACCCCACAATGGCCTAAAACCCCAAACCCTTACAAAGGTTATAAGATTCTGTCTGGTCTCATCTTCTATGACTCTACTGCTTATTCACTCAGCTCCAGCCATGCTGGCCTTCTTGCTGTCACTCATATAAGCCAGGCATACATTCCCACCTCAGGACCTTTGCACTTGCTGTTACCTGTGCACAGAACAGTCTTCTCCCAAATATCCTCATGGTGTGGTTTGCTCTTTCTGCTCTTCCCCTCACTTCACTCTAATATCACTTCCTCAGTAAGGCCTTCCCTGCCGCCCTAGCTAACACTGAAGGTCACTTCTCACTCTGGACCTTCACTACACCCTTTCTCTGTTTTATTTTTTCTCCTTAGCACTTATCACCATCTAAAATAAAAGACTGTTGGCCCTTGAAAAATGAGGGGGTTAGGGAGGCCAACCCTCTGTGCAGTCAAAAATCAGTGTGTAACACATAATTCCTCTGTATCCACAGATTCAACCAACCACGGATCCTGTAGTATGATAGTATTTACTACTGAAAAAAATCCAAATAAAAGTGGATACATGCAGCTCAAACCCATGTGGTTCAAGAGTCAACTATATATTTTACTTTAGTATCTTTCTTATCTGTTCCCCCACTAGAAGATAAGTTCTATGAGGGCAGGATTTTTCTCTGTTTTATTCTCCACAGAAGCTCCAGCATCTAAAAGAGAGCTTGGTACCTAACAGATGCACATAGATATTTGTTGAATGAATTGCATGGAGTCAAATAGCACCAATCCCCTGAACCAAGAATAAGTTGGAAAAGGTGAGAAAATACATAACTTAAATGCATCAGGCTTTACTACTTTGGATCAACTGCTTTTGATAAAGCTAGAATACCTGTATAATTTGAATCTTCTAATTAGTGGATTGTTTAACTTATCCAAAGGTTTCCATCTTCTTTCCAATGAAAACTTCCAAAGATGATGTAATAAGTAGTAAAAATATTGCTTTGTATTTCATCCACTCTCTCTATTGCTTTCTACCAGTTTAAAGTCATAATGAGAGGGATTAGGAGTAAGAGCAAAAAATATAGATAATATCAAATTGGGCAAACAGTCCCAGAAAACAAGACAGTTGGTCTTATCAATGGAAATTATCAAATGTGGGCACAAAGAGATTTTCTTCAGTGAGGCACCCTATCTGGTTTGGGTTGTTTAAGCATCTAAATTCAAATGGAAATACATTTTTTAAATTATATAGATTAATGGACTAGAAGGTAATTCTCATTACACAAGGAGGCAGTGTTGCTCTGAAAAACTAAAGATTCCACTTCATTAGCTAAGTCATGGCTATGAATCATCATCATACACCCAAAACCACTATGGAAAGAGCCAGAATAATTTTCCATTTGACTACTGGTCCAACTTCTCTAAAATTCATTACCTTTGAACCAAAGTTGCAAGAAACCCAACACAAATGCATTTATAAAACTCCACTGGAAGGTGCTCTGTTTGAATATTCACTCAACACAACCTTGTTTCATATCAGGATTTTGCCTTCCATAGGAAGATTTTCTTTCAAGAGTGCTTTTAAAAAGGTAACTTTAAATGAAAAAGGTAGCCATTTAAATTCTACAGCTTTTGAATTCTACAACTTGTTTCAGCTGGAATTGAAATCTTACTTCATTTAAATTAAGTCTGCAGGTATCCAGGGCTTTGTTGGCAGTGCCAGTGTTGAGGATTGAGGATTTCCCTTCTCCTGCTCTATCAGTATCTTATTAATTCACTCTTAGAGATAAAGGTATTGACTAGGTATGCCATGGAGATCAGAGTCACAGCAGAACTAAATCACAAGTCAACTAGAGTAATGAGTTTTGCTTGTAAAACTAACTCTCAATTATCCCCTATGTGGATTACTATTTGGTAGATTTTCCGCATGGAATGTTAATACCAAGCGGACTTTCTCCTGCTATTAGCATTCTCTCAAACCCACTCTGCCTATCCCCAGCTGGTGAGTATAAAGTCATTTTAAATGCCACTCACCTAAAGCAAATCATAGCCCACGTGCCACAACTACTGAAACCCGCGCACCTAGAGCCCGTGCTCCACAACAAAAGAAGCCACCGCAATGAGAAGCCCACGAGCCACAACAAAGAGTAGCCCCTACTCGCCGCAACTAGAGAAAGCCCACGTGCAGCAACGAAGACCCAATGTACCCAAAAATAAATAAATTAATTAATTAATTTTAAAAAAATAAAGCAAATCATAAATGGGAAAGGAAATCCTCTACAGGTCAGGAATGCAATGCATCCCAAGGCCAAATAAGCTACTCACTCAAAGTTTTGAATAATTAACACCACAGTCCTCCTTCCTATGATACAGAAAAACTGGTTGCTAGTAGAACTGTACCTTTCTTGAAGACAGATGATATTTTGGAAGCATATTTCTAAAAGTCTAATCTAGGACCCTGGGTGACCCAATACTTGCATTTTCACAAGTGGATTCTGGAGAAGAACAGGGCATGTTTAGGGCCCTCATTGTATTCTGAGAAGTAAATCCAAGGAGCATTTTTCCAAGTGTTGCTTATCTTCTCCTTTTCAGTTTTCCCTCTATTCCAAACCAAAGTTGTGTAAAAGGAAAATCAAGATGGTTTTGGTATTGCTAATAGAGCTCTCTAAAATAGAGCTGGGAGGCCATTGAGGAAGTGTGACTTAATGTATGCCTCAGCCCAGATGAAATCTGACCTTTGACCACTTATTGTCTTAACACAGGCATCCAGAACATCTTCCCCATGTTCCAGAAACTCAAAATACTTATTGGACCCTTACCCTAAAATAACTCATGACAGCTTATCCCTTAAGGATAATATTTCCTTTCTTGTGTTATAGTCGATCATAATTCCTGCCAGACAGTTTTAACAACCTTGTGGCTTTTGCCTTTGTAAGCCCCTGACTCTTTCTCTTTCCTGGAACACTCTTTTGGTTCTACCAAATCTGTGCCTCCCGAACTGCGATCCTTGAGACCCCAAATAAAGCTCTTTGCTCTTTGTAGCCTTGATGCTGATTTCTGTTGGACATTTGACACGTGTCTTAACTTAATGGGAAGTAGTAAATTTTTCCAATCTCAGGATAATCTGGGCATGGCTTACTATTAAAAAGCAGGATTTTAAAAAAATTTGAACAGTCAAGAGACTTCCCTGGCGGTCCAGTGGTTAGGACTTTGCCTTCCAATGCAGGGGGTGCAGGTTCGATCCCTGGTCGGGGAGCTAAGATCCCACATGCCTCGCGGCCAAAAAACCAAAACATAAAACAGAAGCAGTATTGTAACAAATTCAATAAAGACTTTAAAAATGGCCCACATCAAAAAAGAATATTAAAGTAAATAAATAAATAAAATTTAAAAATAAAAAAAAAATGAACGCTCAAAATACTACAAAATCCATTGAGGCCAGATACGACTTTTTTCTATTATGCATGAGTTAAGAGAGCTTAAACATGCACTCTTGACTAACAACAAAGACAAGGAAACTGGGGCAGTGGGGAGGCGAAATGAGGAGGAAGTTTACAGGGAGACCTAATGCTTTGCTTCAACATATAAATCACTAAAATTCAAGAAATAAGCCATTGAGTACAGGAATATCCTAGTGACTATTATGTGAGTTTAGGTTGAATGCTTTTGTTAGAGAATATTACTGTTGCCCTTTGTGCCACTGACCATTAATGAGTGTGTATCTGACCGCAGCTGCAACATTATTTGCACTCCAGGTTCTTTCCAGAAGTATAATTTTGCACATGCTGCTGCCAAATTCACATTGGCAGCTCACTGACCAGAAATAATATTTAATAAGAGTTGCCCCCAAAATATGCTGTCCATTTATTTCCCTTGATTAGTGATTTTTTACTTTTTAAAGGCAAAGATCTTTCTTCAAAACAAATCTTATTTAGAATCCCAATTTTTAAATAGATAAAATAAGGCTACCCTGGTTGAAATGAGAGTGGAGGCTCAGAGCCACTTTTACACCACCACTTACCAGTCCTCAGACCCCAGAAAAACTTCTGTGCAACCCTAGGCTTCTGCAAGCAGTGGTTTGAATCCATTGCTCAAGATACTCTTAATTTTATTACTGGATTAAACCAATGTTCAGAGAGATACATATTCGAAAATTGATTTGGGCCTTTGTAGAATTATCTGAAAGTACGGAATTAAATTATTCAAATTACATTGTTACATTACTGTTTAATTAAATTAGATTTACTTAAAAAGTAACCCAAGGACCAAGAGTCATATTTACTATAGTGGTAAAAGTGTAGACTTTGGAACTAGACTGACCAGGTTTCAAATCCACTCCCATTTATTAATTGCATGATCTCATGCAAGTTACTTAACTTCCTGTTGCCTTTGCTTCCTCATCTGTAAAATGGAGATGAGGACAATAATAGTATCCACCTCAGAAAATGCTGTATTATAATGTTGTATATAAATGAGGAATAAATGAATTCGAGTATATAAAGAAATCAGAAGAATGCTATAAAATGAAATAAAGTGAACAGCCATGGAAAATTCTTTTCTTTAGCCCTCAGTATTAAGAAAATTTATCTTTCACCATAAACTGTATATTTTTATTATGAAAACATTGTGATTCTTACAAATGACTATGACTTCTTCTTTATTGAGGCAAAATACAAGGACGTCTCTACTTCTCCCATCAGGGTCCATGGGAGACAAAAATAGATGACTTCTCACAGAAATCATACTAAGCCTCAGAGTATTTTACAAGTAATCCACGTAACTACTACTAAGTCAAAGCTGGCATGTAAGTAAAACCTACTACTCTCCCTGAGTTACAAGTGTTCTTTCCATGAAACCACCCTGCATTCTAGGTGGAAGGAAGAGCAAGAGCAAAGAAATAAATACAAATGGTGAAAAACTGAAACCATTTCCACTAAGATCAGGAACAAGACAAGGTTGCCCACTCTCACCACTATTATTCAACATAGTTTTGGAAGTTTTAGCCACAGCAATCAGAGAAGAAAAAGAAAAAAAAAGGAATCCAAATCGGAAAAGAAGAAGTAAAGCTGTCACTGTTTGCAGATGACATGATACTATACATACAGAATCCTAAAGACGCTACCAGAAAACTACTAGAGCTAATCAATGAATTTGGTAAAGTAGCAGGATACAAAATTAATGTACAGAAATCTCTTGCATTCCTATACACTAATGATGAAAACTCTGAAAGTGAAATTAAGAAAACACTCCCATTTACCATTGCAACAAAAAGAATAAAATATCTAGGAATAAACCTACCTAAGGAGACAAAAGACCTGTATGCAGAAAATTATAAGACACTGATGAAAGGAATCAAAGATGATACAAATAGATGGAGAGATATATCATGTTCTTGGATTGGAAGAATCAACACTATGAAAATGACTATACTACCCAAAGCAATCTACAGATTCAATGCAATCCCCATCAAACTACCACTGGCATTTTTCACAGAACTAGAACAAAAAATTTCACAATTTGTATGGAAACACAAAAGACCCCAAATAGCCAAAGCAATCTTGAGAAAGAAAAATGGAGCTGGAGGAATCAGGCCCCCTGACTTCAGACTATAATACAAAGCTACAGTAATCAAGACAGTATGGTACTGACACAAAAACAGAAATATAGATCAATGGAAAAGGATAGAAAGCCCAGACATAAACCCATGCACATATGGTCACCTTATCTTTGATAAAGGAGGCAAGAATATACAATGGAGAAAAGACGGCCTCTTCAGTAAGTGGTGCTAGGAAAACTGGACAGCTACATGTAAAAGAATGCAATTAGAACACTCCCTAACACCATACACAAAAATAAACTCAAAATGGATTAAAGACCTAAATGTAAGGCCAGACACTATCAAACTTTTAGAGGAAAACATAGGCAGAGCACTCTATGACATACATCACAGCAAGATCCTTTTTGACCCAACTCCTAGAGAAATGGAAATAAAAACAAAAATAAACAAATGGGACCTAATGAAACTTCAAAGCTTTTGCACAGCAAAGGAAACCATAAACAAGACGAAAAGTCAACCCTCAGAATGGGAGAAAATATTTGCAAATGAAGCAACTGACAAAGGATTAATCTCCAAAATTTACATGCAGCTCAATATCAAAAAGGCAAAAAACCCAATCCAAAAATGGGCAGAAGACCTAAATAGACATTTCTCCAAAGAAGATATACAGATTGCCAACAAACACATGAAAGAATGCTCAACATCATTAATCATTAGAGAAATGCAAATCAAAACTACAATGAGATATCATCTCACACCAGTCAGAATGGTCATCATCAAAAAATCTACAAACAATAAATGCTGGAGAGGGTGTGGAGAAAAGGGAACCCTCTTGCACTGTTGATGGGAATGTAAATTGATACAGCCACTATGGAGAACAGTATGGAGGTTCCTTAAAAAACTAAAAATAGATTTACCATATGATCCAGCAATCCCACTACTGGGCGTATACCCAGAAAAAACTATAATTCAAAAAGACCCATGCACCCCAATGTTCATTGCAGCACTATTTACAATAGCCAGGTCATGGAAGCAAGCTAAATGCCCATCGACAGACGAATGGATAAAGAAGATGTGGTACATATATGCAATGGAATATTACTCAGCCATAAAAAGGAACGAAATTGAATCATTTGTTGAGACGTGGATGGATCTAGAGACTGTCATACAGAGTGAAGTAAGTCAGAAAGAGAAAAACAAATATCGTATATTAACGCATGTATGTGGAACCTAGAAAAATGGTACAGATGAGCCAGTTTGCAGGGCAGAAGTTGAGACACAGATGTAGAGAACAGACATATGAACACCAAGGGGGGAAAACTGCAGTGGGGTGGGGATGGTGGTGTGCTGAATTGGGCGATTGGGATTGACATGTATACACTGATGTGTATAAAAGTGATGACTAATAAGAACCTCCAGTATAAAAAAACAAACAAACAAAACAACTAATACTAAAGTTTCATTGGGTTATTTGTATGGAAATATGTTAATATAAATGTTTCAGCCATTACATGAAATTTCTAAAAATCTTATATGTTCTGGTATAATGTTATGAGTCATAATTCTAGTTATTACTTTAAAATGTATATCTCAGAAATAACTAAATTTCCTTGTCAATTGCATTATTATGAACTTTCATCAAATCTTTAACTGTGGTCATTTTTAAGTCTTTTGTCATTTACAGACAGTTCTGGGTGTACTCTGATGCTTTTGCAAATATGTTCCTATAAAAGGATTTCATCTTCAAGGAATTCATGGAAAAGACTCTGACAAGTACAGGTTTCTGGTAACTGATTGTACTGCTGAATTGAATGAATAAGTATTTTCAGAATTCTAATGAAAAACTGATGAACTCATAAAAGTGCTAACAAAAGATCAAGATGAAAAAAAAATTAATGACATGGGACTGAGTGAACTGATGAGGATGATTATAATTTTTCTGAGTTTCTGCTTGAATTAAAAAAAAAATCCCACAAGGACTCAGAGGCAAAGAATATACAAATCAATTTTCACTGCAAAGTAAAGGAGCTGTTACAGTGGAGGATTACTGGACCGAATGTCTATATTATGACATAGTATGAGTGTGTTTCGTGTTTGGTAATTGCAATTATTGTTGCTTTTGTTGTGGTCATCCATTTACAATGCTTGGTGTCAGTCTATTTAGCTCTTGTAAAAATAAAATACAGTGTGTGAGTGTGAAAAAAAAAATCTTGTAATAAACTAAAATGGAAAAGAAAAAAAAAAAACTAAAAATAGAACTACCATACAACCCAGCAATCCCACTACTGGGCATATACCCATAGAAAACCATAATTCAAAAAGAGTCATGTACCACAATGTTCATTGCAGCTGTATTTACAATAGCCAGGACATGGAATCAACCTAAGTGTCCATCAACAGATGAATGGATAAAGAAGATGTGGCACATATATACAATGGAATATTACTCAGCTATAAAAAGAAACGAAATTGAGTTATTTGTAGTGAGGTGGATGGACCTAGAGTCTGTCATACAGAGTGAAGTAAGTCAGAAAGAGAAAAATAAATACCGTATGCTAACACATATATATAGAATCTAAAAAAAAATGGTCATGAAGAACCTAGGGGCAAGACGGGAATAAAGGCACAGACCTACTAGAGAATGGACTTGAGGATACGGGGAGGGGGAAGGGTAAGCTGGGACAAAGTGAGAGAGTTGCATGGACATATATACACTACCAAACGTAAAATAGATAGCTAGTGGGAAGCAGCCGCATAGCACAGGGAGATCAGCTCTGTGCTTTGTGACCACCTAGAGGGGTGGGATAGGGAGGGTGGGAGGAAGGGAGGTGCAAGAGGGAAGAGATATGGGGATATATGTATATGTGTAACTGATTCACTTGGTTTTAAAGCAGAAACTAACACACCATTGTAAAGCAATTATACTCCAATAAAGATGTTTAAAAAAATAAATAAATAAACTTATCAAAGGCAAAAAAAAAAAAGAAAGAAATACAGAGCATGTTTATAAAATAGTAAATAAAAGAAGACAGCATAGGTTTTTATTTATCAAAAATTAATATTAACTTGTGCACCAGTACTTTAAAATATTAACTATTAATATTAAATAATATAAACTTCATAATAACCCTTTGAGGTAGATTCTATTATCCCTATTTCACAGATAAGGAAACTGAGGCAGAGAGAAGTCAGTAAACATGCTCAAGAGCACACAGCTAGTAAATGGTTACTCAGGCAGTCCAGCTGCAGATGAGGCCTCTCTTTGGGAGTAAGGAAGAGAGAATGTCAGAGCCGGGCTTTAAGAGGATTAATCTGTTAGCAGGAAGTAGGATGGACATGGAGGAGTAAACAGTAATAATTACTATTATGTGTTGAATACCTATATGCTAGGCACTCTACTGAGGATTTTATATACATTCTGTCATTTAATTTTCACAACAAATCTTTGGGGCCAATAAAATTATGATTCCCATTTTACAGATAAGGTAACTAAGAGTCAGGGAGATTAAGCAATGACACATAGGTACTAAGTGGCAAAGCTAGGACTCAAACCAGTTTTGCCTGACTCCAAAACTGTGTTCTTAACTGCTCACAACATATGACTTTATGGGGCATATGTGAAAAACAGGAGTGAAGAAGGAAAACTGATGTAAGATATATTGCAAAGAAGGAATCCATGGAGTTTAGCAACTGCTCCAATGTATCAGAGAAGTGTGGGGAGGGAAGTCAAAGATGACTCAAGTTTGAAGTGTGAATAACACAGAGGTTAGGGACAGTGTTCAAAGATAGCGAAAAGTCAGGAAGAGCCGGCCTCTGACAGCATGATGAGTTCATGCTTAGACAACACTGCTTCCAGAGCAGGAAAACAGTGTGTAGAGCAGAGTGTTATTATGTTCACATTAGTTTATGTTACTCATCCATCAGATTTTCCAAAAATCCATGCAGAGGCAGGACTGGAACTCCTGCTTCTTGACTGAACAGATTTTTCTAACCTCCTTTACCATTTGAACAATAAGCATGATTTTAAAAGTGGTCAGAAGGAAAAGAAATTAAAGGAAGGTGTTAGTTTCTTAAGGAACAGGGTAGCCTGTTTCTCTAGGAGTCTCCGGTCTGTGTTCAATCTTAAAGCAACTAACACATGCTTCCACACAACAGCTACCAATATTTTGGCAAGAGATATGCAGGGAACATCAAAATGGGCAGTGCCACCTCAGCAGAAATAGAAGTTCCACTTTTTTGTGAAAACTTCTGTTTCTTCTACACCCACCAACACCACGACCACCATGACCAGCACCACCACCACAAGATAATGAGGGGAATTTTTCTGAGAAAAAAATTCATGATTGATAAAAATGTCAGGTTTCTGCTCTTAATTAGTTGTTGACCTAGGCAAGTAACTTGACTTTTCTGTGCTCACCTAGTTCCCTCCTCTATAGACTAGGTAGGTTGCCTAGATTCTATTTAGCTCAGACTTAACTTTTACTGAACTGATGCTACAGTTCTTTCCAATGCTTTATATTCCGTTATTCAAAAAAGGTAGAAAAGAGGGACCAAAGGTCTTTAGCCTAAATAGAACATTAAAGTTCAAAGTACTGCTACTGTTCATTTCATGCAATTCCCTCAGTTTATAAACCAAAAAAATGAGACACAGGGTCTTGATTCAGCTGATCAGCAACAAAGTCCACTCTAGAAATGAGATCCTGATTCACAATCTTGTGCTTTTCCCACTACGCCACCGTGTCTTTTCTAACCGGCTGGTTTAGAAATATTTGTCTTGGATGAACTCAGACTAAGTTATTGGGAAAAAAACAAACAACAAACAAAAAAAACACAAAGCCTCACTGACCGGAGAGAGATTTATGTGTAGGACTTAAAGTTCTTATAAGGTGAAATCTCATAACACTTCGACTGAGACATAAAAGTATTAGACTGTGTTATTCGAGGTTTTTTGGTGGAGTAAAATGGCAAAGGCCTCAGACAGAACTCTTGGTCTCACTGCTGCAGGCATTGCATAACCTCGGAAAAGTTGCACTGACGTCTCAGCTCCTGTGACTACAAAAGGAAAGAGATGGTACCTTTCTACCTGGGAGTGCCCACAGCCAAATCTGCAGTTGGTTCCCACTTTGACTTCGCTGCTGGAAAGGCAAACGAGAAAAAAAGATGTTCTGAGTTAGGCAGACAGGAAAGAAAGTGGGTGACAGAGGGTGCCAGCCAAGTCCTCCACCAGGTCCCCATCTTCAATTCCCTCTTTCTTTACTGCTGACCCTAAGAAGCATACAGAAATAGAGGAACAGTAAATAGAAAATTCAAAAATGGAAACTCTAGTGAGAGTCAGCTGGCACTGGCTAGGGAGCTGTCTGCAGAAGTACATGTTGCCTGCCCCAAGGGCTAGCTCTGCTCACAACCTCTGTGCTGAGCTGTGAGGCTTAATACAACCATCTGGTGGACACCCTGGAATTCCTTAGAGATAGGCACTAAATGAACACAGAAAAGACTAATAAAACTAATTCATTGTTTTTATAGATGAGAGTCTTTTTATCTTCTAAACAAGAGTGAAGATGAAAAGATGAAATTAACTACATATCTCCTTTGAGGTAAAAACAATCTGGAACAGAAAATAGCTGCCCACTCTGAACATAAAGGGATATTCCTCCTCTGGCACTTGGGTGCTTCAAGTCTTCCAAGGGGTCCTTTTCTTAATGATGGTCTTTATGCTGTTCACAATCCCAGATCCAATATACTTAGTATATCTCTTACCCTAAAATGAATTTTTCAAAAAAAAATCACACTAATATTCATTTATTCATTCACCAACAAATATTTATGAGTGCCTCCAATGTGCCAGGCACTGTTTTGGGTGCTAGGGATATAGCAGTGAACGAAATAGACTAAAATCCTGCAGTCATGGAGCTTATATTCTGGTTGAAATCTCTCCCACTTTATTTTCAAAGTGCCCAATTTGATAGATGTTTGTTGAATAAATGAATGATAAATAGTATTGGGGATAACCTGTGAGAATTAGTTGAATTACAGTATAAAGATGGGCTGTGAGCTATATAAACCTAACATAAAATATATCTATTTTATAAATTGATCCTTGAATTTCATCTCATTCCCATTAAACCCTCTTTTTATTTTTGGCTAGACTGCTACAAAATAAAATAGAGGTAACTCCTAGGAAGTGTTTCTCCCAAGGTGCTGAATATAAAATAGCAACAAAGGAAAAACAGGCTCTTACAAAGAGAAAAGAAGGGAGAACAGCCTGGTAATGATCACCCTCATACAGTGAAGTCCTACATGCTTCTATGCCAAGCATCAAATTTTTTAAAACCCAATGAATCTCAAAGACCAACACTAAGATAAGTCACAACCTGGTTTAAAACTTACTTCAAGGAGGTTCAGAGATGACCTTCCACAGCCTGGACTTTGGGGTTCCATGTTGGTTTAAGTTAATCTGAACCAGCGGATTACTGCTGACCTTCAGTCAGCGGCATCTTTATTTTCATAGTGTCCCGGGTGGTGCAGCCAGTGGAGGGATGGATCAGACAAACCCAAATGTTTCATAATGCAGTCAGACACAGAGCACGTCCTTTGCCTCCGGGAAGTAAAGGTATGAGGATAAAAGGTTATGATGGAAATCACCTCTAGCATCAAGGAATGTGAACAAATATGGCAACATAGACATCAAAGCCTGGATAATTACTAAAACAAATATCCAAAGAAAGAAATGCCATCATTGGATTGGATGAAGCCACCTCTCACCCTCCCCTCCTAAGCTTTCTGAATGAAAGAGATCTATTATTAGATCATGAAGTTAAAAAAAAAAGAACTACAGGAACACCAAAGCACATAACATTTGCTAGCATAAATAATGCTACCTTCATCTCATGGTAGCCTCTCCTTAGAAGGCAAACCTATAGTAAAAGGAATGAACTAGGCTTTCTTTGCCATCACTCTTGAACAAAATACCATTTATATTACTATTGGCTACATTCATATCCAGGAAAAGAGCTAAAGCCAAGCAAAAGTTTTCAAATAATACCAAGGAGATGCAGGTAAAAAAAATCCTAAAAAAACAAAATATAAACATGAACAAGACTAGAAAATGACTTTATGAGGTCCAGAGTACAAGCTACCTCCATCCTGAGGAGAGTAGTAAGAGGTGGGTTCAGGGCTTCCCTGGTGGCGCAGTGGTTGAGAATCTGCCTGCCAATGCAGGGGACACGGGTTCGAGCCCTGGTCTGGGAAGATCCCACATGCCGCGGAGCAACTGGGCCCGTGAGCCACAATTACTGAGCCTGCGCGTCTGGAGCCTGTGCTCCGCAACAAGAGAGGCCGCGACAGTGAGAGGCCCGCGCACCGCGATGAAGAGTGGCCCCGCTTGCCACAACTAGAGAAAGCCCTCGCACAGAAAAACGAAGACCCAACACAGCATAAATAAATAAATAAATAAAAATAAAATGACTAATACTCTTAAAAAAAAAAAAAAAAAAGAGGTGGGTTCAAATCCTGATTCCCTCCTTGGGTCATCCTCTCAGGCAGTCCCTCACAAGAAGGATAACTTCACTACCAGTAATGATATAGTAGCTAGAAGCAGTTCTTGTTTAATTAGAGGATCCCAAGTACTGATGAGCAATAGATCTAATATATATATTTAAAGAACATATACAAAACCATCATTACTTCTGTGAAATGTCCCGTGTCCACTAAAATGTCCTGTATCAGAAAGGCTTGGGGAGGGGGAGAAAGATGGGGGAGGGGGGCAGATGTAAAAGGAGGAGAGGAGGCATAAGTGACACTGGTAAAATTTTTTGTTGATGAACTCTAATCTTTTGCTTTTTAAAACTTTCAAAATATTTTGAGTATTGGTTCTCTTCTTCTTCTCTTTCAAGTTTTCATTCTTCTCTCCAGCTTTCTTTATTGTCTTTTTTTCCTTTTGGTGCCTTTTCCTTCTACTTTGTCTCCATCTTCTACATATTGCAAAGCTCCAAGTTTCTGTGGCTAAGAAAGGAATGATACGAGAAGAGAGACTGAGAGTGTGACCAGGATTAGAGGCTGAACCATTTATAGCCCTTGAGCCTTGCTTCTATGAGAATGTCTATATAACCTGTTAAAAAATATCACAGAATGTGGCAGAGATAGAGACTTAGGAAAGAAAGTCCACCATTATAAAGACCAGTCATGAAAAATGTTAAAACACTCACAGTCATTTGTTGCACCTCCATACACTCCACCATCTGGATTTGATATTACATAAAAGCATACAGGAAGCTTTGAATGCCAGAAGGTGTGCATGAAGGATATGACTAAGAACAACACCTTGCCAAAAGCCAATGTTTAAGATGGTCAGGCTGTGCCCCATACATTCTGATGGGAAGTGTGTCTTCCCAGAGCTCTTTCCGATGATTTGGAAAATGCATGAATATTGTTCATCTTGTGACACAGACATAATCATTGCTGGCAGTACAGTGACTAAAAACAGCCACTATGTACCCAGGAAAACAACCTGATACACCTAGTAATAAATCTACAATCTCCATCCATGAGTAAAATATAAAATGAAGCAAAATACACAAACAGAAAAAACAAAGAATAATGAAGCTATCTTGAAAGGTACCATTATTTTTATCGTTAAACTACTGGAATATTTCAAAGTGTTAATTTCTTTTCTTTTCCTCCTTTGTGGCTTTTCATTTTTCTTTTACCTTCAACCTGCTTCCCAATTCAGGCACATAGAAAATGATGCATTTATTGCCTCTTCGTAGCTTTGGGACAAGATGGAAAGCAGAAGAGGTCTGCAAATCTTTTTCATTATTCTTTCAGGATCTTAAGTGAACACAGTGGCTTTGTGAAGGGGATGAATGTTTCTGTGCTAAACATAGAAAAAGTGTCTTGGCCAGAAATAAAAAGGGAAGAAGACTGTCATATACAGAGATTCCCTCTGTTCTAGGTTGGTGGCTGAGGGGAGAAGAGAGAGAGAGGGAGGTCTGCAGGTACTGAGAGCAAAGCAAACCTGAGCCCACGTCCTGCCAGCATACTAATGCAGCAGCGAGACCCAGAGAGAAAAGGGCTGCCTGCTGTGTCTAGGCTGGGAAGAGCACAATAACCTAAGTACAAAATTTCCAGCTAATGTCAGCAGGTAAAGGTAAAGCAGATCATCCCTGCAGGTGATGTATAAATTAAGGTTTTTAGCTTGGAAGCAAACTGCACCTGGTTTGAGCAAGAAAAGAATGTATTATCTCAAAAGTGGAATTTACTGGAAGGTTATAGGGAAGTTTAAGGAACCAAAAGCAATCTGGGAAGATCTAGCTTCAGAAAGGGGAAGATTGCGGTAATTTTGATGACCTGAGTAACAGGAAGTAAGGGCTTCCTTCAGGGTGCTGACACCAAGTACAACAGCTACAATCTTTTCCCATCCTTGAGTCACTCCTCACAAAATTTAAATTCCTGGAGGAGTTGGAGGAAACTTACTCAGATCCCTTGCTCAACTTTCAGCTAAGGAAGGTAGAATAACTTGTCTGATAATTGCAGGAGGTGGTAGGCATTGGAAGTGTTAACCGCTGAAAGGAAAATCAAATGCTATTACAGAAAATGACAGAAAGAAAGAATGGATGCTGGGCAGGTATAAACAATATTTGCCAACTACGGATGGCCACTTTATATATATATATATATATATAAATCTCATATACACGATTACTTTTTAAGACATTGTTCATGCGTGACCATCAGCTGGAAGAAGTTGAAGTTCAATTTGTCTGAGTACTAACTTCATTGTGTCACTCCCCTGCTTACAACTATTCATTGACTCTTCATTCTCTCCAGTAAAGCTCTAAATTCCTTTATATTTCTCTGGTCCTTGCCTATCCCTCCACCTCCAATTCCTTTCCTTCAGGGCACCATACGTTCCCATAACACTGCAAGGAACTTGCAGTTCCTTGAATACATTATCTTATTCATATCCACAAGTCTTTACACGTGCCACTCCCTGTGTTTGGAAAGGCCTTCCCTATCCCTTGTCTGCCTGCAGAACCCACTCACCCAATTCGAAAACTTCCTCTTTAGAAATACCTTTCTCCCTATCATCTTTTCCCCACCACTTCTCTTCTTCATCTTGGTATCCCCAGATAACTTTATTTTACTGTTGTAATTATTTGTTTATGTTTGACTCCCCTACAGATACATGAGCTTTTGGAGGGGGTAGATTCTGAATAAATGGTTGTTGAATGAACTAATGAACTTCCCAATCAGACACCAAAATTCACCCAGGGCCCACTCTGTTTGGAGTCATATACAGGAGGTGTTGTAGGGAGTCATACAGAATGTTTACTACCACATTAATTCTCCATTAGGGGTATGCAGACTACCACTGGGGAAGGAAAAATGTCCTCGGTAGGACACAGGTTTTCACTAGAATCTCTGAATATTCACTCTTCCTTAATCCCCATATCCACTTGCAAGCACAATGCACCATTTTCTGCCTACTTTACTTGCTGATATTACTTCTGCAAATTTTATTTGTCTTCATTTCATTTCTGTAGTGGTAAAGTTCAGAGTTCAAATTATTTATATGTTTTTAATTACTAGTGAAACATTGGTTTCATATGGTGGATCATTTTATAGCATTGTCCCTAAGAATGTGGGTACAGGAGCCAGATTGCCTGAGTGTGGATGCTGGTCCTGGTCAGGTGACTCTGGGCAAGAATATTTTAACTTCTCTGTGCCTCAGACACCTAATCTATAAAAGTGAGGTCGATAATAGTACCCAACGCATTGACTAGTTGAGAGGATAAATGGGTCACAGATGTAAAGCACTTAGAGCACTGCTTAGCACGTAAAAAGTGCTAAATAAATGTTAGCCACCATTCTTATTGCAATAAAATGTACACCCTAACGTATAACCACAATTTTTTTGGCCATTAAAATAATACGTAAATGAGAAGTATAATAAAAAGTGCATGAAAACATGAGTTTGTTTCTCTGATAGTAGGATTCAGATTCTTTGGTGAAGTAATCATCAGGACATAAGAAACAATTCAAAACCACTGCAACACAGAATGACCCTTAAGGAACTGATAAATGAATGGGGGAAATAGGGTAAACACAAATCCAAATCCACCCAGGGACACTTGAACATACTTTCTCACGCAAGAGCTTAGTGACTGGGAAATAACCAAATATAAGTCCAATGAGGTTATTTAATTTGAAGTGGCTGAGAGAGGAAGGGCATTGCCTTTTAGTTTGGGAAAAAGGCAGGAGTTTAAAAATTCTTGAACTTTGTGAAAAACAATTTTGCCCAATTTAGCATAGGGAACTAGAACTAATTAATGAATCTAGTTAATTCATGAGTCAGTATTTATATTTTCAGTCAGTCTTGTTTCCTAGATCAGAGCTACAAAGTTTACTAACCTGTAGTCATGTATCAGAGAATCCCAACTCATTTACTCTGAAACTGACTTTTGTTAAAGGAAATTTAAATAACTTATCCACTCACTGTAAGTCCAGTTGAAATGAAGTTGGTGCCATATAAAACTGGCTTTCCTGGTTTTCTAAGCATTTTGGTCACTCAGTAAAAGTTATATAATAAAATACGCTGTAAGTTTGTTCAGGAGTTTCCAAATTGTCACTCTGTTTATATGGGAAGATGCTTGGAAATCCAAACTTATTTCTGTAGTTTGTGCTTATTACAAGTTGACTAAGGACATTGTATGTTTTGGTAGTTATGATAATAAGCATTGGCCCTAAAGTCCAGGGTCAAAGCCTGTTGATTTTAATGATAATTAAGCCTTAAGACTACTGAAATCCTAAAATATTACCTTTCCTCCTCCCTAATCTCTTATGGTTTAGCTTTTGATGGGATATGTATTACTGAGTAAAATCAGATTACTGGCTAGGGAAAAATAACTGTGCTATTTCAGCATGTTTGGAACAATATGTGAAGATGCCTTGGCGGGTGAGAGAGATATGTTACCTTGGAAAATGTCTTAAGTCAAACGGAATTTGGAACCTAAGGGCTTCTACAGATGATGGTAAAGCAGTAATAATGAATACTCTTGTTTTCAGTTTAGCTAAAATCTCCCCCTATGACCTTACTTCTACCACTCAAAAGGGTCAAAAACTCCCTCAATTTCCCCAAACTGAAGCCTACACATCTACATAAAATTATACCAATCCTTTCTTACTCTCTTTTTTCCTAAGGCCATTGCTCTTCCTGCGCTCTGGATCCCACCTGAAATGCCTTCTCTCTTGTATGTTCATTTCCTAACGCCCCTGTGTACTCGATCTTTTCCATCAGCTTTCAGATACACTCAGTCTCTTTACCTCTAAAAAATCCTCCCTCAATCCCACCTCCTCTACTCTATACCACCCTATCACTGTCCTGCCCCCCACACACTGATAAAAGATTTCTCTACTCTCTGTCTTCCTTTTCTCACTACACACTCCTTTTTAAACTTCTATGACCTAACTTCCATTTTCACTCCCCTGAAATGACTGTCACTAAGGTCACCAATGTTCTCTAGGTTGTTAAATCCAATGGACATTTTAGTACTCAGTGTACTTGACCTCTCAGGAGCATTCAACATGTTGATGACTCTCTCCTCTATGAAACACTCTCTTCTCTTGGATTCTATTCCACCACATAATCCTTGTTTTTGGGGTTTTTTTTGGAATTTTTGAATTTTATTTTATTTATTTTTTTATACAGCAGGCTCTTATTAGTCATCCATTTTATACACATCAGTGTATACATGTCAATCCCAATCTCCCAATTCATCACACCACCACCACCCCCACTGCCGCTTTCCCCACTTTGTGCCCATATGTTTGTTCTCTACAACTGTGTCTCTACTTCTGCTTTGCAAACCAGTTCATCTGTACCATTTTTCTAGGTTCCACATATATGTGTTAATATACGATATTTGTTTTTCTCTTTCTGACTTACTTCACTCTGTATGACAGTCTCTAGATCCATCCACGTCTCTACAAATGACCCAATATCGCTCCTTCTTATGGCTGAGTAATACTCCATTGTATATATGTACCACATCTTCTTTATCCGTTCGTCTGTTGATGGGCATTTAGGTTGCTTCCATGACCTGGCTATTGTAAATAGTGCTGCAATGAACATTGGGGTGCATGTGTCTTTTTTTTTTTTTTAAAGGCTTCTCAGGTCTGGCACCCATTTTTTTGTTGTTGTTAAATTTATTTATTTATTTATTTATTATTTTTAGCTGTGTTGGTTCTTCCTTTCTGTGCGAGGGCTTTCTCCAGTTGTGGCAAGTGGGGGCCACACTTCATCGCGGTGCGTGGGCCTCTCACTATCGTGGCCTCTCTTGTTGCGGAGCACAGGCTCCAGATGCGCAGGCTCAGTAATTGTGGCTCACGGGCCTAGTTGCTCCGCGGCATGTGGGATCTTCCCAGATCAGGGCTCGAACCCGTGTCCCCTGCATTGGCAGGCAGATTCCCAACCACTGCACCACCAGGGAAGCCCCGCATGTGTCTTTTTGAATTACGGTTTTCTCTGGGTATATGCCCAGTAGTGGGATTGCTGGATCATATGGTAATTCTCTTTTTAGTTTTTAAAGGAACCTCCATATTGTCCTCCATAGTGGCTGTATCAATTTACATTCCCACCAACAGTGCAAGAGGGTTCCCTTTTCTCCACACCCTCTCCAGCATTTGTTGTTTGTAGATTTTCTGATGATGCCCATTCTAACGGTGTGAGGTGATACCTCATTGTAGTTTTGATTTTCATTTCTCTAATAATTAGTGATGTTGAGCAGCTTTTCATGTACTTCTTGGTCATCGGTATGTCTTCTTTGGAGAAATGTCTATTTAGGTCTTCTGCCCATTTTTGGATTGGGTTGTTTGTTTTTTTAATATTGAGCTGCATGAGCTGTTTATATATTTTGGAGATCAATCCTTTGTCCATTGATTCGTCTGCAAAAATTTTCTCCCATTCTGAGGGTTGCTTTTTCGTTTTGTTTATGGTTTCCTTTGCTGTGCAAAAGCTTTTAAGTTTCATTAGGTCCCATTTGTTTATTTCTGTTTTTATTTCCATTACTCTAGGAGGTGGATCAAAAATGATCTTGCTGTGATTTATGTCAAAGAGTGTTCTTCCTATGTTTTCCTTTAAGATTTTTATAGTGTCCAGTCTTACATTTAGATCTCTAATCCATTTTGAGTTTATTTTTGTGTATGGTGTTAGGGAGTGTTCTAATTTCATTCTTTTACATGTAGCTGTCCAGTTTTCCCAACAGCATTTATTGAAGAGACTGTCTTTTCTCCATTGTATATCCTTGCCTCCTTTGTCATAGACTAGTTGACCATAGGTGTGTGGGTTTGTCTCTGGGCTTTCTATCTTGTTCCATTGATCTATATTTCTGTTTTTGTGCCAGTACCATATTGTCTTGATGACTGTAGCTTTGTAGTATAGTCTGAAGTCAGGGAGTCTGATTCCTCCAGCTCCGCTTTTTTCCCTAAAGACTGCTTTGGCTATTTGGGGTCTTTTGTGTCTCCATACAAATATTTTGTTCTAGTTCTGTAAAAAATGCCATTAGTAACTTGACAGGGATTGCACTGAATCTGTAGATTGCTTTGGGTAGTATACTCATTTTCACAATATTGATTCTTCCAATCCAAGAACACGGTATATCTCTCCATCTGTTTGTATCATCTTTAATTTCCTTCATCAGTGTCTTACAGTTTTCTGCATACAGGTCTTTTGTCTCCCTCGGTAAGTTTATTCCTAGGTATTTTTGTTGTTGTTGTTGCAATGGTAAATGGGAGTGTTTCCTAAATTTCTCTTTCAGATTTTTCATCATTAGTATACAGGAATGCAAGAGGTTTCTGTGCATTAATTTTGTATCCTGCAACTTTACCAAATTCATTGATTAGCTCTAGTAGTTTTCTGGTGGCATCTTTAGGATTCTCTATGTATAGTATCACGTTATCTGCAAACAGTGACAGTTTTGCTTCTTCTTTTCCAATTTGTATTCCTTTTATTTCTTTTTCTTCTCTGATGGCCGGGGCTGGGACTTCCAAAACTATGTTGAATAATAGTGGTGAGAGTGGACATCCTTGTCTTCTTCCTGATCTTAGAGTAAATGCTTTCAGTTTTTCACCATTAAGAATGATGTTCGCTGTGGATTTTTCATATATGGCCTTTATTATGTTGAGGTAGGTTCACTCTATGCCCAGTTTCTGGAGAGTTTTTATCATAAATGGATGTTGCATTTTGTCAAAAGCTTTTTCTGCATCTATTGAGATTATCATATCGTTTTTATCCTTCAGTTAGTTAATATGGTATATCACATTTATTGATTTGCGTATACTGAAGAATCCTTGCATCCCTGGGATAAATCCCACTTGATCATGGTGTACGATCCTTTTAATATGTTGTTGGACTCTGTTTGCTAGTATTTTTTTGAGGATTTTTGCATCTATATTCATCAGTGATATTGGTCTCTAATTTTCTTTTTTTGTAGTATCTTTGTCTCGTTTTGGTATCAGGGTGATGGTGGCTTCATAGATTGAGTTTGGAAGTGTTCCTTCCTCTGCAAATTTTGGAAGAGTTTGAGAAGGATGGGTGTCAGCTCTTCTCTAAATGTTTGATAGAATTCACCTGTGAAGCCATCTCGTCCTGGACTTTTGTTTGTTGGAAGATTTTTAATCACAGTCTCAATTTCAGTGCCTGTGATTGGTCTGTTTATATTTTCTGTTTCTTCCTGGTTCAGTCTTGGAAGGTTATACTTTTCTAAGAATTTGTCCATTTCTTCCAGGTTGTCCATTTTATTGGCATAGATTTGCTTGTAGTAGTTTCTTAGGATGCTTTGTATTTCTGCAGTGTCTGTTGTAACTTCTCCGTTTTCATTTCTAATTTTATTGATTAAGTCCTCTCCCTCTTTTTCTTGATGAGTCTGGCTAATGGTTTATCCATTTTGTTTATCTTCTCCAACAACCAGCTTTTAGTTTTATTAGTCTATGCTATTGTTTTCTTTGTTTCTATTTCATTTATTACTGCTCTGATCTTTATGATTTCTTTCCTTCTGCTAACTTTGGGTTTTGCTTGTTCTTTTTTTCTCTAGTTCCTTTAGGTGAAAGGTTAGATTGTTTGAGATTTTCCTTGTTTCTTGAGGTAGGCTTGTATAGCTATAAACTTCCCTCTTAAAATTGCTTTTGCTGCATCCCATAGGTTTTGGATCATCGTGTTTTCATTGTCATTTGTCTCAAGGTATTTTTCGATTTCCTTTTTGATTTCTTCAATGATCTCTTGGTTATTTAGTAACGTATTGTTTAGCCTCCATGTGTTTGTGTTTTTTACGTTTTTTTCCCTGTAATTCATTTCTAATCTCATAGCGTTGTGGTCAGAAAAGATGCTTGATATGATTTCAATTTTCTCAAATTTACTGAGGCTTGATTTGTGACCCAAGATGTGATCTATCCTGGTGAATGTTCCGTGTGCACTTGAGAAGAAAGTGTAATCTGCTGTTTTTGGATGGAGTGTCCTATAAATATCAATTAAATCTATCTGGTCTATTGTGTCATTTAAAGCTCGTGTTTCTTTATTAATTTTCTGTTTGGATGATCTGTCCATTGGTGCAAGTGAGGTGTTCAAGTCCCCCACTATTATTGTCTTACTGTCGATTTCCTCTTTTATAGCTGTTAGCAGGTGCCTTATGTATTGAAGTGCTCCTATGTTGGGTGCATATATATTTATAATTGTTATATCTTCTTCTTGGATTGATCCCTTGATCATTATGTAGTGTCCTTCTTTGTCTCTTGTAACATTCTTTATTTTAAAGTCTATTTTATATGATATGAGTATTGCTACTCCAGCTTTCTTTTGATTTCCATTTGCATGGAATATCTTTTTCCATCCCCTCACTTTCAGTCTGAATGTGTCCCTAGGTCTGAAGTGGGTTTCTTGTAGACAGCATATATATGGGTCTTGTTTTTGAATCCATTCAGCAAGTCTGTGTCTTTTGGTTGGAGCATTTAATCCATTCACATTTAAGGTAATTATCAATATGTATCTTCCTATTACCATTTTCTTAATTGTTTTGGGTTTGCTTTTGTAGGTCCTTTTCTTCTCTTGAGTTTCCCACTTAGAGAAGTTCCTTTAGCATTTGTTGTAGAGCTGGTTTGGTGGTGCTGAATTCTCTTAGCTTTTGCTTGTCTGTAAAGCTTTTGATTTTTGATCGAATCTGAGTGAGATCCTTGCAGGGTAGAGTAATCTTGGTTGTAGGTTCTTCCCTTTCATCACTTTAAATATGTCATGCCACTCCCTTCTGGCTTGTAGAGTTTCTGCTGAGAAATCAGCTGTTAACCTTATGGGAGTTCCCTTGTATGTTATTTATCATTTTTCCCTTGCTGCTTTCAGTAATTTTTCCTCATCTTTAATTTTTGCCAATTTGATTACTATGTGTCTCTGCGTGTTTTTCCTTGGGTTTATCCTGTATGGGACTCTCTGCGCTTCCTCGAGTTGGGTGGCTCTTTCCTTTCCCATGTTAGGGAAGTTTTCGACTATAATCTCTTCAAATATTTTCTTGGGTCCTTTCTTTCTCTCTTCTCCTTCTGGGACCCCTATAATGCGAATATTGTTGCGTTTAATGTTGTCCCAGAGGTCTCTTAGGCTGTCTTCATTTCTTTTCATTCTTTTTTCTTTATTCTGTTCTGCAGCAGTGAATTCCACCATTCTGTCTCCCAGGTCACTTATCCGTTCTTCTGCCTCAGTTATTCTGCTATTGATTCCTTCTAGTGTAGTTTTCATTTCAGTTATTGTATTGTTCATCTCTGTTTGTTTGTTCTATAATTCTTCTAGGTCTCTGTTAAATATTTCTTCCATCTTCTTGATCTTTGCCTCCATTCTTTTTCTGAGGTCCTGGATCATCTTCACTATCATTATTCTGAATTCTTTTTCTGGAAGGTGGCCTATCTCCACTTCATTTAGTTGTTTTTCTGGGGTTTTATCTTGTTCCTTCATCTGGTACATAGCCCTCTGCCTTTTCATCTTGTCTATCTTTCTGTGAATGTGGTTTTTGTTCCACAGGCTGCAGGACTGTAATTCTTCTTGCTTCTGCTGTCTGCCCTCTGGTGGATGAGGCTATCTATGAGGCTTGTGCAAGTTTCCTGATGGGAGGGACTGGTGGTGGGTAGACCTGGCTGTTGCTCTGGTGGGCAGAGCTCAGTAAAACTTTAATCCACTTGACTGCTGATGGGTGGGGTTGTGTTCCCTCCCTGTTGGTTGTTTGGCCTGAGGCGACCCAACACTGGAGCCTACCTGGGCTCTTTGGTGGGGCTAATGGCTGACTCTGGGAGGGCTCACGCCAAGGAGTACTTCCCAGAACTTCTGCTGCCAGTGTCCTTGTCCTCATGGTGAGCCACAGCCACCCCCTGCATCTGCAGGAGACCCTCCAACACTAGCAGGTAGGTCTGGTTCAGTCTCCTATGGTGTCACTGCTCCTTCCCCTGGGTCCTGATGTGCACACTACTTTGTGTCTGCCCTCCAAGAGTGGAATCTCTGTTTCCCCTAGTCCTGTCGAAATCCAGCAATCAAATCCCGCTAGCCTTCAAAGTCTGATTCTCTTGGAATTCCTCCTCCCATTGCTGGACCCCCAGGTTGGGAAGCCTGACATGTGGCTCAGAACCTTCACTCCAGTGGGTGGACTTCTGTGGCATAAGTGTTCTCCAATTTGTGAATCACCCACCCAACAGTTATGGGATTTGATTTTATTGTGATTGTGCCCCTCTTACCTTCTCATTGTAGCTTCTCCTTTGTCTTTGGATGTGGGGTATCTTTTTTGGTGAGTTCCAATGTCTTCCTGTCGATGACTGTTTAGCAGTTAGTTGTGATTCTGGTATTCTTGCAGGAGGGAGTGAGAGCACATCTTTCTACTCCACTATCTTGAACCAATCTACAGTCACATACTCCTTGTTTTTCTTCTACTATTCTTTTTCAGTCTCTTTTGCCGAACTTTTGTTTTTTGTCCTCCTCTATTCACCCTTTACTGTTGGTGTTCCTCAAAATCAGTCTTAGACCTACCATTCTTCTTATGCTATAACTTCCCTACTTGTTTACATGTATATGAATGCTTTCAATTATTATCTATACACAAATGACTCTCAAATTTATACCTCCAGCTCAGACTTCTGAGGTCCAGGCCATATGTCTAACTGCCTACTTGATAACTCCAGTTAGATGTTCAAAAGGCACCTCACACTTGAAATGTGCAAAATCAAACTCAGGGCCTGCCCTCTACCCTGACTACTTGGTCTTTTTTTTTTGCTTTAACCTTTCCCTGTCTCGCCATCCATCCATTTTCTAGGTCAGAAATGGGGAATCATCCTTGACTCTTTTCCCTCTCACTTCCCATATCCAATATTTCAGGCTGGTAAATTGTTCTCTCCCTGTGTTCTCAGAATTGCCACCAAAGCTCCAAAGCTAACAACAACAGACTCCAAGGAACTCCTATCATCTAAAGAGTGGGTTAATGAGAAGCAGCAGAACTAGCTTTGCAAATGCAAGCATGAGTCTCCCCCACCCTCCCTTTGCATTTTATACACACACACACACACACACACACACACACACACACACACGAGTAACATAAAGAGAGTCCCTGGGGATAAATGATGTGTCTCTTTCCCTCTCCATATGCCAAGGTAAGAAACCCAATCAAATTTCTTGTAAAGACAAGAAACGTGTGGAAGAAGGAAATACAAGCATCTCCTTGCTGGGTTGGACATCTATTTAGGCAGTGGACTTGTTAATTTGCTCTTAGCACCACCCTGAGCAGCAGAAAAACAGAACTGGAGAATAAAGGAAAGTGACATCAGTTTGAGTGGCACAGTGGTTCGATTTCCCAGAAGACACCAAAGAAGAAAGCCACACTTGAAGGGAATTGCTGGTAGGTGTCCAAGAGGGCCACAGCCCAAGTGAGGGTGCCCCAACACCAAGAGGCTGTGGTGTACATTGCTAAAGTAGGGTGTCAAAAGAGGTGGCCCTTCCCACATCAGAGAACTATGCAGAGGACCTTGCAGGACCCTGTGAAGAATGCCTCATCAGACAGAGGCAGCATTTGGATGCCTACCAAACCGAGTATATCATCAGCAGCTCCAATTAAGTGGGAGATATTTGTAACCTTTCCCCAGCTCTACACTCAGGCCCCATAGGCCAGGGAACAGAGAAAAACCAATAATAGAGAAGGTAAGAAAACAGACCACATGGCAACCCAACTTCCAGACACATCTCTCAGTCCTTGGGTTATAACTGGACTGAGTGGGGGTGGGTAGAGAAAGGTCTGAATTGGGTATAAGGTTGGACTAGGCCAGACAGGACTTTTTAATAACAGTAAATGATCTGCAAACTATGATAATCTGCTAGAGATGTCATTAAGGAATTTGAAAGGAAACGGGATCAGCACATGTGAAGACAGTGGTTAGCAACAAAAGTAGAATCTTTTCATGTTTATATCCCACTGAATTCAGTCCCTTCAATCACCTGGTACACAATCAATCATAGAGACTCCTTTCTGCTTCCAGCACTCTTGGCCCTCTCCACACAGCAGCCACAGTGCTCTCGCAAAACACAGAAATGGTCACATAACACTCCTGGTTAAACTCATTAGTGGCTTATCATTAACACACCTGGGATAAAGATCTAACTCCTTAACACTGCCCACAAAGCCCTGATTCCAGTCTCACCTGCCCCCCCTCCCTGCTCTGTACTCCACCCACTCTGGTCTGTCCAGGCCTCAGGCACACCAAGATCAGCCTTCACATATGCTGTTCCTCTGGCCCAAACACCCTTCCCCACCCCTCCTTTCCCACTTCCCACTTGTCTAGAGTTCCATTCATACGTCACTTCCTCAGGAAACTGTTCATTAAACTAGGCAGGTATTCCCTTGTTACACACTCTCAGAGCACAGTATACATCTTCATAACACTTATTATAATAATTACGTATATTTATGTATTTGTTCAATGAAAAAAGAGCCTGAGTAGTTTTATTTACCTTTGTACTCCTGACACTTAGCACAGTAGCTAGAAATGAGAAGGCACACAAGAAATATTTGATGAATAAATGAATGAATGAGGGAATGAATGAATGAATTTCCATGCATTTACCAATGTCATTGAGTACATCTCCAACTAGGCATCACTGATCATATTTTATCCTCAGTAACAGCAACAAATGAGGTAGGGCTTACCCTCAACACAAACATTGAGCAAGTCCACCTTAGCTCTTGTCCTCTCTGGGAAATCTTCTCTGATTACAATAATAGACTACTAGTAGTAATAGGAGGTACTTAGAGCACACTGAGTGCCAGACAGATTATGCTAAAGTTTCTTTATCTATCTTATCTAATCATCACAACAATACCACAGGCTAGGTGCATTTATTATCCACTTTTTTTTTAAAGAGAAGGAAATAGAGGCTTAGAGAAGTTAAGGGACTTGCCCAAAACCACACAGCTAATGTGCATTAAGATGGGACTGGAACCCAGATATGGCTGACGCTAAGACCTATGTTCCTCAGTAGTCAAGATATGGAAACAATCCAAATGCCCACCAATAGATGAATGGATAAAAAAAAGACGCGGGAGGAGCTTCAAGATGGCAGAACAGTAAGACGTGGAGATCACCTTCCTCCCAACAAATACATCAGAAACACATCTACATGTGGAACAGCTCCTACAGAACACCTACTGAACACTGGCAGAAGACCTCAGACCTCCCAAAAGGCAAGAAACTCCCCACGTACCTGGGTAGGGCAAAAGAAAAAGAAAAAACAGAGACAAAAGAATAGGGATGGGACCTGCACCAGTGGGAGGGAGCTGTGAAGGAGGAAAGGTTTCCACACACTAGGAAGCCCCTTCACGGGCGGAGACTGCGGGTGTCGGAGGGGGGAAGCTTCGGAGCCACGGGGGAGAGTGCAGCCACAGGGGTGCGGAGGGCAAAGCGGAGAGATTCCCGCACAGAGGATCGGTGCCGAGCAGCACTCACCAGCCCGAGAGGCTTGTCTGCTCACCCGCCGGGGCGGGCGGGGGCTGGAAGCTGAGGCTCGGGCTTCGGTGCTAGCCGGGAGGGAGTCCGGGAGAAAGTCTGCAGCTGCCGAAGACGCAAGAGACTTTTTCTTGCCCCTTTGTTTTGCGGTGCGCGAGGAGGGGGGATTAAGAGCGCCACTTAAAGGAACTCCAGAGACGGGCACCAGCCGCGGCTATCAGCGCGGACCCCACAGACGGGCATGAGACGCTAAGGCTGCTGCTGCCGCCACCAAGAAGCCTGTGTGCAAGCACAGGTCACTATCCACACCTCCCCTCATGGGAGCCTTTGCAGCCCGCCACTGCCAGGCTCCCATGATCCAGGGACAACTTCCCCGGGAGAACACACGGCGCCCCTCAGGCTGGTGCAATGTCACGCAGGCCTCTGCCGCCACAGGCTCGCCCCGCATTCCGTACCCCTCCCTCCCCCCGGCCTGAGTGAGCCAGAGCCCGCGAAGCAGCTGCTCCTTTAACCCCGTCCCGTCTGAGCAAAGAACAGACGCCCTCAGGTGACCTACACACAGAGGCGGGGCCAAATCCAAAGCTGAACCCCAGGAGCTGTGCTAACAAAGAAGAGAAAGGGAAATTTCTCTCAGCAGCCTCAGGAGCAGCGGATTCAATCTCCACAATCAACTTGATGTACCCTGCATCTGTGGAATACCTTAATAGACAACAAACCATCCCAATTTGAGGAGGTGGACTTTGGGAGCAACGATATTTTTTTTTCCCCCTTTTTCTCTTTTTGTGAGTGTGTATGTGTATGTTTCTGTGTGTGATTTTGTCTGTATAGCTTTGCTTTTGCCATTTGTCTTAGGGTTTGGTCTGTCCGTTTTTTTGTTTTTTGCTTTTCTTTTTTTTTAGTATAGTTTTTAGCGCTTGTTATCATTGGTGGATTTGTTTTTTGGTTTGGTTGCTCTCTTCTTTCTTTCCTTCTTTTTTTTTTATTACTTTAAAAATTTTTTTTAATAATTATTATCTATTTTAAATAACTTTATTTTATTTTATTTTCTTGTATCTCTTTCTTTCTTTCTTTCTTTCTTTTTTTCTCCCTTTTATTCTGAGCCGTGTGGATGACAGGCTCTTGGTGCTCTGGCCAGGTGTCAGGGCACTGCCTCTGAGGTGGGAGAGCCAAGTTCAGGAAATTGGTACACCAGAGACCTCCCAGCTGCATGTAATATCAAATGGTGAAAGCTCTCCCAAAGATATCCATCTCAATGCCAAGACCCAGCTCCACTCAGTGAACAGCAAGCTACACCCTATGCCAAACAACTGGCAAGACAGGAACACAACCCCACCCATTAGCAGAGAGGCTGCCTAAAAGCATAATAAGGTCACAGACACCCGAAAACACACCACCAGACGTGGACCTGCCCACCAGAAAGACAAGATACAGCCTCATCCACCAGAACACAGGCACGAGTCCCCTCCACCAGGAAGCCTACACAACCCACTGAACCAACCTTAGCCACTGGGGAGAGACACGAAAAAAAATGGGAACTACGAACCTGTAGCCTGTGAAAAGGAGACCCCAAACACAGTAAGTTAAGCAAAATGAGAAGACAGAGAAACACACAGCAGATGAAGGAGCAATGTAAAAACCCACCAGACCTAACAAATGAAGAGGAAATAGGCAGTGTACCTGAAAAAGAATTCAGAATAATGATAGTAAAGATGATCCAAAATCTTGGAAACAGAATGGAGAAAATACAAGAAACGTTTAACAAGGACCTAGAAGAACTAAAGAGCAAACAAACAATGATGAACAACACAATAAATGAAATTAAAAATTCTCTAGAAGGAATCAATAGCAGAATAACTGAGGCAGAAGAATGGATAAGTAACCTGGAAGATAAAATAGTGTAAATAAGTACCACAGAGCAGAATAAAGAAAAAAGAATGAAAAGAATTGAGGACAGTCTCAGAGACCTCTGGGACAACATTAAACGAACCAACATTCGAATTATAGGGGTCCCAGAAGAAGAAGAGAAAAAGAAAGGGACTGTGAAAATATGTGAAGAGATTATTTTCCTTTCCCTAATATGGGAAAGGAAAGAGTCATTCAAGTCCACAAAACGCAGAGAGTCCCATATAGGATAACTCCAAGAAGGAACACGCCAAGACACATATTAATCAATCTATCAAAAATTAAATACAAAGAAAACATATTAAAAGCAGCAAGGGAAAAACAGCACATAACATACAAGGGAAGCCCCATAAGGTTAACAGCTGATCTTTCAGCAGAAACTCTGCAAGCCAGAAGGGAGTGGCAGGACATATTTAAAGTGATGAAAGGGAAAAACATAAAACCAAGATTACTCTACCCAGCAAGGATCTCATTCAGATTTGATAGAGAAATTAAATCTTTACAGACAAGCAAAAGCTAAGAGAATTCAGCACCACCAAACCACCTTTACAACAAATGCTAAAGGCACTTCTCTAGGCAGGAGACACAAGAGAAGGAAAAGACCTACAATAACAAACCCAAAACAATTAAGAAAATGGTAATAGGAACATACATATTGATAATTACCTTAAATGTAAATGGATTAAAGGCCCCAACCAAAAGACATAGACTGGCTGAATGGATACAAAAACAAGACCCATATATATGCTGTCTACAAGAGACTCACTTCAGACGTAGGGACACACACAGACTGAAAGTGAGGGGATAGAAAGAGATATTCCATGCAAATGGAAATCAAAAGAAAGCTGGAGTAGCAATTCTCATATCAGACCAAATAGACTTTAAAACAAAGACTATTACAAGAGACAAAGAAGGACACTACATAATGATCAAGGGATCAATCCAAGAAGATATAACAATGGTAAATATTTATGCAACCAACATAGGAACACCTCAGTACGTAAGGCAAATACTAACAGCCATAAAAGGGGAAATCGACAGTAACACAATCATAATAGGCGATTTTAACACCCCACTTTCACCAATGGACAGATCATCCAAAATGAAAATAAATAAGGAAACACAAGCTTTAAATGATATATTAAACAAGATAGACTTAATTGATATTTATAGGACATTCCATCCAAAAACTACAGAATACACTTTCTTCTCAAGTGCTCATGGAACATTCTCCAGGATAGATCATATCTTGGGTCACAAATCAAGCCTTGGAAAATTTAAGAAAATTGAAATCGTACCAAGTATCTTTTCTGACCACAATGCTATGAGACTGGATATCAATTACAGGAAAAACACTGTAAAAAATACAAACACAGGGAGGCTAAACAATACAATACTTAATAACCAAGAGATCACTGAAGAAATCAAAGAGGAAATGAAAAAATACCTAGGAACAAATGACAGTGAAAATACAATGACCCAAAACCTATGGGATGCAGCAAAAGCAGTTCTAAGATGGAAGTTTATAGCAATATAATCCTACCTTAAGAAACAAGAAACATCTCAAATAAGCAACCTAACCTTACACCTAAAGCAATTAGAGAAAGAAGAACAAAAAACGCCCAAAGTTAGCAGAAGGAAAGAAATCATAAAGATCAGATCAGAAATAAATGAAAAAGAAATGAAGGAAACAATAGCAAAGATCAATAAAGCTAAAAGCTGGTTCTTTGAGAAGATAAACAAAATTAATAACCCATTAGCCAGACTCATCAAGGACAAAAGGGAGAAGACTCAAATCAAAAGAATTAGAAATGAAAAACGAGAAGTAACAACGGACACTGCAGCAATACAAAGGATCATGAGAGATTACTACAAGCAACTCTATGCCAATAAAATGGACAACCTGGAAGAAATGGACAAATTCTTAGAAAAGCACAACCTTCCGAAACTGAACCAGGAAGAAATAGAAAATATGAACAGACCAATCACAAGCACTGATTTTGAAACAGTGATTAAAAATCTTCCAACAAACAAAAGCCCAGGATCAGATGGCTTCACAGGCGAATTCTATCAAACATTTAGAGAAGAGCTAACACCTATCCTTCTCAAACTCTTCCAAAATATAGCAGAGGGAGGAACACTCCCAAACTCATTCTACGAGGCCACCATCACCCTGATACCAAAACCAGACAAAGATGTCACAAAGAAAGAAAACTACAGGCCAATATCACTGATGAACATAGATGCAAAAATCCTAGCAAAATACTAGCAAACAGAATCCAACAGCACATTAAAAGGATCATACACCATGATCAAGTGGGGTTTATCCCAGGATTGCAAGGATTCTTCAATATACACAAATCAATCAATGTGATACACCATATTAACAAGTTGAAGGAGAAAAACCATATGATCATCTCAACAGATGCAGAGAAAGCTTTCGACAAAATTCAACACCTATTTATCATAAAAACCCTCCAGAGAGTAGGCATAGAGGGAACTTACCTCAACATAATAAAGGCCATATATGACAAACCCACAGCTATCATCGTCCTCAATGGTGAAAAACTGAAACCATTTCCACTAAGATCAGGAACAAGACAAGGTTGCCCACTCTCACCACTATTATTCAACATAGTTTTGGAAGTTTTAGCCACAGCAGTCAGAGAAGAAAAAGAAATAAAAGGAATCCAAATTGGAAAAGAAGAAGTAAAGCTGTCACTGTTTGCAGATGACATGATACTATACATAGAGAATCCTAAAGATGCTACCAGAAAACTACTAGAGCTAATCAATGAATTTGGTAAAGTAGCAGGATACAAAATTAATGCACAGAAATCTCTTGCATTCCTATACACTAATGATGAAAAATCTGAAAGTGAAATTAAGGAAACACTCCCATTTACCACTGCAACAAAAAGAATAAAATACCTAGGAATAAACCTACCTAAGGAGAAAGAAGACCTGTATGCAGAAAATTATGAGACACTGATGAAAGAAATCAAAGATGATACAAATAGATGGAGAGATATACCATGTTCTTGGATTGGAAGAATCAACATTTGGAAAATGACTATACTAGCCAATCTACAGATTCAATGTAATCCCTATCAAACTACCACTGGCATTTTTCACAGAACTAGAACAAAAAATTTCACAATTTGTATGGAAACACAAAAGACCCCAAATAGCCAAAGCAATCTTGAGAAAGAAAAATGGAGCTGGAGGAATCAGGTTCCCTGACTTCAGACTATACTAAAAAGCTACAGTAATCAAGATAGTATGGTACTGGCACAAAAACAGAAATATAGATCAATGGAACAAGATAGAAAGCCCAGACATAAACCCACGCACCTATGGTCACCTTATCTTTGATAAAGGAGGCAAGAATATACAATGGAGAAAAGACAGCCTCTTCAATAAGTGGTGCTGGGAAAACTGGACAGCTACATGTAAAAGAATGAAATTAGAACACTCCCTAACACCATACACAAAAATAAACTCAAAATGGATTAAAGACCTAAATGTAAGGCCAGACACTATCAAACTCTTAGAGGAAAACATAGGCAGAGCACTCTATGACATACATCACAGCAAGATCCTTTTTGACCCAACTCCTAGAGAAATGGAAATAAAAACAAAAATAAACAAATGGGACCTAACGAAACTTAAAAACTTTTGCACAGCAAAGGAAACCATAAACAAGATGAAAAGACGACCCTCAGAATGGGAGAAAATATTTGCAAATGAAGCAACTGACAGAGGATTAATCTCCAAAATTTACAAGCAGCTCATGCATCTCAATATCAGAAAAACAAACAACCCAATCCAAAAATGGGCAGAAGACTAAATAGACATTTCTCCCAAGAAGATATACTGATTGCCAACAAACACATGAAAGAATGCTCAACATCATTAATCATTAGAGAAATGCAAATCAAAACTACAATGAGATATCATCTCACACCGGTCAGAATGGCCATCATCAAATAATCTAGAAACAATAAATGCTGGAGAGGGTGTGGAGAAAAGGGAACCCTCTTGCACTGTTGGTGGGAATGTAAATTGATACAGCCACTATGGAGAACAGTATGGAAGTTCCTTAAAAAACTAAAAATAGAACTACCATATGACCCAGCAACCCCACTACTGGGCATATACCCTGAGAAAACCATAATTCAAAAAGAGTCATGTACCACAGTGTTCATTGCAGCTGTATTTACAATAGCCAGGACATGGAAGCAACCTAAGTGTCCATCGACAGATGAATGGATAAAGAAGATGTGGCACATATATTCAATGGAATATTACTCAGCTCTAAAAAGAAACAAAATTGAGTTATTTGTAGTGAGGTGGATGGACGTAGAGTCTGTGATACAGAGTGAAGTAAGTCAGAAAGAGAAAAACAAATACCGTATGCTAACACATATATATGGAATCTAAAAAAAAAAAGAAAAAATGGTCATGAACAACCTAGGGGCACGACGGGAATAAAGATACAGACCTACTAGAGAA
Source organism: Balaenoptera musculus (assembly GCF_009873245.2). Taxonomy (NCBI): domain Eukaryota; kingdom Metazoa; phylum Chordata; class Mammalia; order Artiodactyla; family Balaenopteridae; genus Balaenoptera; species Balaenoptera musculus. The sequence continues at coordinate 74,013,463 of NC_045785.1, forward strand.
TGGACTTGAGTCTGTGGGAAGGGGGAAGAGTAAGCTGGGACAAAGTGAGAGAGTGGCATGGACATATATACACTACCAAACATAAAATAGATAGCTAGTGGGAAGCAGCCGCATAGCACAGGGAGATCAGCTCGGTGCTTTGTGACCACCTAGAGGGGTGGGATAGGGAGTGTGGGAGGGAGGGAGATGCAAGAGGGAAGAGATATGGGGATATATGTATATGTATAGCTGATTCACTTTGTTATAAAGCAGAAACTAACACACCATTGTAAAGCAATTTTACTCCAGTAAAGATGTTAAAAAAAAGAAAAAAGGTGTGGTACATATACACAATGGAATATTATTCAGCCATGAGAAAGGAGGATATCCTCCCATTTATGACAACATGGATATATCTTGAGCACATTATCCTAAGGGAGATAAGTCAGAAAGAAAGACAAGTACTGTATGGTACCACTTGTTTGTGGAATCTAAAAAAGTTACACCTATTAAAAACAGAGTAAAATGGTGGTTACCAGGGCATAGGGGGAGGAGGTGCTGTCAACAGAGATGGTGTTCAAGGGTACAAACTTACAATGAGTAGTAAATAAGCCTCAGAGATCTAAGCACAGTAGAATGATTTTAGGTAATAATGTTGTCCAAAAAAATTTTTTTAGAAACCTGTGCTCCTAACCATTATAATACATTGTTTCCAAAACACAGGGCTTTCCCCTCATTTAATATTTAAGATTGTATCTGGAGATATAATCTTCTAATCCTTACAGTACTGTACTTTTCCAGTGCTATTTAACACCTGGATTGAGATATAAGACTTCATGTTTGTATGTTTTGATTTTTCATTAAATTTTAAGTTACTGGCAGAGAGGGGCCTTTTATTGTGTTTTGCTTCTCTGGCTTCCTCACATGGCCCATCCTTGGTTGTGATGTTAGTTTCAAAACAATTGCAGAAATGTTTACGTTAATTTGAGATAAAATATTAAATAGACAGTACCTTTTATCAGCTATGTAAAGTACATTAGGTGCATCTTCATTTTGTATAAGGCTAGAAGGCACCATTCAGATAGTAAACCTCCATTTACCTACTCAAATATTAAATCTCCGCATGAATGGTGTGAATGTAAAATCTTATTCATGTATTTGAAAACTATTTTGTTACTGAGAAAGAAACCTGGAAGAGAAATCAATAATTCTTCTGGCTTCTGACCAACAATTTTGTAATTGTGTCAACTAAATAATTTTCAATTTATTACCTCACGTCAGGAAATCATAAAGATAATTCTTTCCCACTTACTACAACTGGGAACCCCTGAGGTAAATCTCCCTATTTAGTCATAGATATGGGAAACAATATATCAAATATATATTATTTTGCTTAAATTCATTTTGCCAAAATTACATCAAGCTCTATCATCTCCACAATAGAAAACATGGGTTGAAATAATTAAATGAAAAACAAATACTGCTCTCACATTCACTGCTTCAGACTTCATGCATCTGCCTTTTTCAAAGGATCCACACTTCACTTCATCAAGTGCTTTGCTCCTGAACATTCACTGCAGAGTCAAGAAAAGAAAATGAGTTGTATGCAGCTATATGAGGTTGTGTTCACTTAATCATTTACTCTAAGTAATATGGACCTAAGGGCATGACACATGGTAAGTTAAAAGAGCAATGGCCTAAAAACTACAATTTGTAGTTTAATCTGGATGCTGTTTTAAATCTCTTTGAATTTCCATTTTCCCACTGGAAAAATGGTGAAATTCCTGCCTTGCATCTACTTATAGGAATTTTAGGAGGACTGAGATGATATATCAGAAACACTTTGAGAATATCTAAGGTTAGCTGTATCATAATTCTTGGTATTTTTAAGTAGCTTTGGCTTTTACATAGATACGACTGAGGAAGACTGGAGAGATAAATGGTTCCTTCTATTACAAGCCTTTTTCAGAATTTCTCAACACATATCAACAACCAGAGCAAAATAATATGTGATCCTTGATTACTTTAAAAAACAAAATACAATTTTTAAAAAGCGCGAAAGAAGTAAGACTGGTAACTTTCTATTCAGCTCAAAATTTATTTTAGAAATGTTAACTTCACCATGAACTATTCACCTTCAGTCTAAAGTGTATTTCATAGGGATGATTTAAATTTCTGATATTCTGGTTTCCACTGATGAATTCTGCATTTTGACAAGTTTTGATGAAGTCTATTCACTCTAGACAATTAATACAAACCTAACTTGAATAGTTGATTTTGACTTTATCCCCTTGAGTTCCTAGAACTGCCTTGATTAAATTTTAAAATATAATTACAGGTAGCACATTGAGTCAGTCAGTTAGTCAGAGAAATCTGAGCTCTGAATGCCGACTTCCTGCAGCACACTGCAATAAGTGCTCTGGAGGAGGGTGGCGGTAGATGCGAACAGTCATCATGAAATGATTCAAGGATTATTATTATCACAACATATCACCAAGTACAAAGTACTCAACTGGAAAACTGTATACACAAAAGTTCAAGAAATGGAGAATAAAGGAAGCACCTTTCCTGCTTTAACTGCCTGTCCTATATATTTAGTAAATGTATTTTGTGACTGCTAGTAGCTTTGCTGGCATCCCAAGAAAACAAATTAAACAATGTTGGTCTACTTACAAATGGGTAGCCTGGGTTGGTGCAGAGCAGTTCTTTAATTTCTTTTACCTGGTAATACTGCAACAGTTTTGTTAAGTGAAGGGTCAGGGAGAGATTTTTTTTAAGAAACTTTTTGTTTTGGAATAATTTTAGATTTACAGAAATGTTGCAAAAATAATACATAGAGTTCCTATATACCCTTACCCAGTTTCCCCTAATGTTAACATTTTGCATTGCCATAGTACAATTTTCAAAACTTAGAACCAACATTGGTACATTACTATTGACTAAACTTTGGAATTTATTCTAATTTCATTCATTTTCCACTAATGTCTTTTTCTGTTTCAGGATTCAATCCATATATCACATTGCATTTAGCAGGAGTGTTGAATGTCTTGCTGCTGCGATTTAAAAAATCAGCCATTTCTGGACAATGAGGCTAATCAAAATATTAATGTGAGCAGTAATAGAAATGAATTGAGTGTCCAAGAGCCACCTGGGCACTCCATAGTGTCAGATTCTTAACTAACTTTGGAAAAAAATAAATATGATTTTGTAGGCAGTCATTAATCTCTTTTATTTACCTAAAGGTGACGATTGTATCAATACAAGAGGGGGTTTTTTTGTTTGTTTTTTGTTCTGGGGGCTTTTTTTTTTTTTTTTAGTATATCCATGAGAACATTTTGATGTGATCATTCTTTTGGTATCACCTAGTGTAGGCACCTAGATTTTCCAAACGAAGACATGGGAAGAGGCTGATTTGGTTCCCAGTTAAGGAAGCTTACCTTAGACACTAGAGAAAAAAAAAAACCTTAAATGGTCAGCTTATATGTATCAGAAGATAATTATGGATCAAGACCAGAGGGTCTCCAGTTTGGGCATGCACCAGGATCACCTAGAGGGCTTATTAAAATACAGATTCCTGAGTTCCATCCCCAGAGCCTGACTCAGAGGGTCTTGGCTAGCCCAGGCATTTGCACTTCTAACAGGTTACCAGGTGATGTGATGCTGCTGGTCCTGGTACTAAACTTTGGGAATCACTTTTGTTGATAGTTGCATGAAAGAAAAATAAAGCTATTTTGTTCTGACAAGGTATAATCATAGGTCCCTGGATTTATCTGTTGCCTACCAGTCAGATAAAGGGTTTGTTAAATCTCATTTCATGTCTGTGCAAGGACTAAGTTAGAAAAATAAGACAAATATATTAGCTTTCCGCAGTAGTTCCACCAGTCTGTCTTCCCTTCAAGCAATGTAATCATTTAAAAAATAATATTGTTTTTAACAATAATATTATAAACCAACCATAAATTTTTGGCCTGAAACAAGGCCTCTGATTGATCAATGGAAATTAATATGGGTGGGGGATGAAACGCACATCTTCAGCAGTGTTTCTCAGACTTTAATGTGTTCACGGATCACCTGGGGATCTTTCGGTTGGCCTGGGTGTGGACCCCGAGATTCTGCATTTCTGTCGAGCTTCCAGATGGTGCCACTGCTGTCGGGCCATGGATCATACTTCCAAGTTAGCTCTATATGCCTTCTGAAGGTTTTAGCAAATACAAGATGTTCTAGCATCTAGTGCTCCCTGGAGAACCCTGGAACTTCCTAGCATGTCTCTGTCATAGGAATAGTGCCTTTGACTAAGGCAAATTTTGGAATATACTAATCTGCCTCTGAACTCTAGACTTTAGAATAAAGAAGGGATAATTGTAGGGAAACTAAATCAACAAAATCTTCCTGGAGGGTACTGGTACATGGTGGAAACTTTTGGAACGTGGTCACTTACTGAGGGGTCCTTTATCTCTTTTCTCCACTTTTTTACCCTAGTTAATCTAGTAAGTAGGAGTGACCTAGCAAAAAAATAGAGAAGAGTATAATCCAGTTCTGCAGTTTCTGCCCACGTCACTGCTGTGAATGCTGATCTCATGAACACGTCTTCAGTTCCTCAGACTGTTCTTCCATCTCCTTACCTCTCTGTCCCAGAGGTCCTACTGGCTCTTATGATGGAAATTCCAGGAAAGCTACCGACTTTTGTTATTTCCCCTAAATGAAGCTTAGCTTTCTTTCAATTTTTGTGGAGCCAAAGGCCAACATTATGTAAGACCTTATCATCCCTATTAGAGTGTAAAGGAATAAAGGATAAGGAGTCTTTTATCTCTATTTCAACTGGTTGCTATAAGAAAAAAAAAAAGGAAACTTCAGAAAAATTGAAAAGGTTTGTTGATTGCCTCAAGAAGAAGAGGAGTGGCTATGAGAATGCATTCTTTTCCATAGTGGGTTGGAAAAGAAAAAAAAAACCTTAGTCAGAAACAACTAATAGTATAAACTTTGGCTCTCCCAAGATGCTGCCTAATGATCCATCCTAGGGTGGGATGGTGGCGTGCATCTTGCACAAATGAACAGGGTAGAAGGACCCCCACAAAGCACCCCTCAGACTGTCTCTATAAGTAGACTCCCAAAATATTTTCAAGTTAATGATAAGGTGGCTCTAGCTAACTAATGGTGGCAATGGAAAAGTCAGGCAATTTTCAGGGGTCCATAGATGAAAAAGCTAACAGTGAGATGGCCTAGCCTGAGAAATAGCCATGGGAAGTATATATCAACAAGAGGCCCTCACCACTCACAAATCTCCTAATTCCCTGCTTTCATCCCCTGCATTGCATTATAGGCACTACCATCAGTGACCTGGAACCAAGGGAAGCCCCTATTCAAGAAAATCAGAATTTCAGAAAACTTCTATCCACCATTGTAAGCTTGGCAGCTTACTAGTGCCTGAAGACTTTTCTGATGAGACTAGTAGTGATTTTAACAGACGTGATTTTTTGATATTGTAAAATATAGTGTGTCAACTTTTAGAAGAAATGCATAACTCAGTGAACCAATATTTTCCAGATGACCAATGAATGCATGATATTACAAAATCATGCATGGGTAAAAGATCCATTAAAAATGCAAAATGGACTAATAGATTTTAATGTACCAGAGCATAAAGAGCTGCTTAATATGATTTCAGATTGTAGATTGCAACTAATCTTTTAAAAACTTACAACTAGTCAAATTTTAATGTAATATCAAAGACGAGCATCCATGGCTATCTGAAGAAGTTCTTAAATACTCCTCCCTTTTCCAACCACATACCTGTTTGAGGCCAGATTTTTCTTTATATACTTCAACCAAAATGGTATGTCACAACAGGTTAAACACAAAAGTAGATATAAACCCAGCTATCTCCTATTAAGCCAGACATAAAAGAGATTTGCAAAGCATGTAAAATAATGTCACTCTTCTCATTAGCTTTTTTGTTTGGAAAAATAGAGTCATTTTCATAAAGTGTGTATGTTGTCACATAATGGGTTTATTGTTATTATTTTTAAGTAAAATATATTTTTTCTCAGTTTTAATTTCTACATGGTAAATATTGATAGAAACCACATAAATGAAAGTTCTTTAGGGTCCCCAATAATTTTTTTTTTTAAATATTTTATTTATTTATTTATGGCTGTGTTGGGTCTTCGTTTCTGTGTGAGGGCTTTCTCTAGTTGTGGCAAGCGGGGGCCACTCTTCATCGCGGCGCGCGGGCCTCTCACTATCGCGGCCTCTCTTGTTGCGGAGCACAGGCTCCAGACGCGCAGGCTCAGTAATTGTGGCTCACGGGCCCAGTCGCTCCGCGGCATGTGGGATCTTCCCAGACCAGGGCTCGAACCCGTGTCCCCTGCATCGGCAGGCAGATTCTCAACCACTGCGCCACCAGGGAAGCCCCCCAATAATTTTTAAGGACAAAAAGTTCTAAAACAAAAAGTTTGAAAACTGCTAGCCTAAGCTAAGGACTATGCTTCATTAGCTTTCATTTTTAATATTGTGTCTCTGATAATTGTACAGAATGTTTGCTATATTTTATGTTCATGAAATGATATGGTAGAGAATATTTTATTTCACATAGTAATTCTATGATTATGGAAAATTAAGACAAATATGGGGAAAATAAACAGTATCGGTTGAAAACAAATAAATGAATGAGTATCTGTGTCTCTGGTCTGAGTTATCTAATCACTACACACAGGTTAATATCGATGGGAAATACATCCTGAGCTACCAACAAGGTATAGAATACTGTAAACGAAAAAGAGAACTCTCAAACTTCCATGAGATAAGTAGTTTAAGTGCCAAAAACAGGTCTTGGGTACCAAGGAAACATTAACAGATGAGACGCTAGCTTTGTAATAGTTCTACTGTTCTGTCAAAAGAAAATTTGGAGAGCTTTACTTGATATAAACATTTTATCAAGCAAGAAACACTACTCACAAACAGGGCGATTTGAGCTGAAAGGTGGTTAGAATCTCAGCATTTAGCAGTTACAGCTGAATTTATAAAGCATGGATGAGGGAGTATATTTTTTTTGTGATTGGCTACTAGAAACTTACAGTCTTTTTATGGGAGTAGCACTGTGTACACTGACCTGAAGAAAGCTTTTTTGTTTTAGTTCAGAGTCAGTACTTTGGGGAAATCAGGATAGTTTAAGTTTTGGTTATTTAACTATGAGTGTTTGGTCAAAAAGTATATTCAAAATGTGGCCTCTGTTTTGGTTTTTCTTTTAACAATTCTTAGCAACAAACTGAATGGCATAATTCAAGCTCAGAAAGCATTAATTTATTACTTTGTGTTTGTCCAAGGGTTATACCACATTGCAAATAAAAAGTCTTCCATCCCTAAAACTGATATTCCTTTTTCTCATGCAATGGATTAATATTTTGAACTTTTGGAATGGTTTCTGTGATATAAAGAGCTTAAGTCATATTGTAAAATACAGATCAAATTTTCTCAACAGAATCTTAGGTCATATATTTATTTGGATCACTGAACTCATCTGGTGTCCAAGTGTTGTATTTCATGATCTCCCAAATGTCAGAACTAAAACAAGTAAAAAATATTTATTAAATATCAAAAATAAGTGTTTTATTTTAAAATAATGTATACTCTATTAGAAGTGGGCCCTGAAAATAATGAACAATGAAGCAGTTACTGAGAAAAAACAAATGGAAGAAATGGACCTCATATTAAGCAGCACTTTACACTGACCACTACTGAATACTTACACTAGAATTGTGTTTTATCTTCTTCTGAACTGTAAGGTACTTGAGGGCAAACATGATGTCTTTTTTTCTCAACAATGTTTAGCTTAGTCTCTAGATCTAGACGTAATAAAAATAGCTAGTTAGCATTTATTGGGTGTGTGTATTTCTTTAATGTACATTATCTCAACAACCTATGTGGTAATATAATTAGCCCAGTTTACAGATGAAGAAAATGAGGCTCACAGAGATTATGTGATTTAACTGAGATTTTATAGCATCTGAGTCAAAATCTGAACACAGATCTGAATATAGAGCCCACTGTTTCCATCATACTTACTCACCCTATTCATTTATTGAGTAGCATTAAATACACATTTGCTGAATTGATCAATGCTTTTGTGATTTCTTCCGGATAAGAATTTTATTCTGATCATAGAAATTGTCTTATTCAACCCACAGAACTATTATTACCAGTAAGCCATGAAGGCAGTCTCTATAAACAGCTTTTGGTCTCATGTGTATGGCACCACTGAATAAATTTAAGACAGTTATCTAGTTCAGGATTATTTTGTATTCTTATAAGGAAAGAATGTATTATATGTAGGGAGATAAAATATTAAGGCTAGAAGAGACTTCTAAAATATTTTTTCAGTCTATGTTTTTTAGATAAAGGTTGGTTTGTCTCCTCCTGCTGCCCCTCCTCCTCCTCCTCCTCCTCCTCCAACTACTCACTTTTGATCTGATTTTTCCTCTTTAAATAAACTACATAATATTTTATAAATTATTGCAGCCAAACCTGTATGTCAGTGATTTTTTAGCTCAACACTATTTGTTACTTTCTATTGTATTGTACAATTCAAATCCAGTTTTGGATCTAAACATGATAGGTTTTGTCTTCTAATCACAATTTTGCAGTTGTGGCTTGGTAGTACGTTTTAGTGGGACTCGTATTCTAAAAGACAGTTTTGATGTTTTTAATGTCCTGTTTAAAAGAACTTAAAAAGGTGAAAAACGCAGTATAGACACCAAAATGTTGGATCATCGAAACACCCAATGTCAATATTGAAATATATAACTTGAAATTAAGACAATTTCTGGATAATCAAGTGCTGACCATAAACCAAAAGGAATTCTGTTTGGAGGGCATTTTCATAAAAAATTAAAATGAGAAATACAGAAAAATTTAACCACTGGGGAAACACTTTCTTCTCTTGGCTTCCATGACACTCTACTCTCTTGTTTTTCCGTTCTCATTCTCCTTTACTAGGTCCTCCTTTTCTCTCCAGCTCTTCATGTGGGGCTGCTCCAGGGTTCAGTCCTTCATCCTCTTCTATTTTTCAGTTCTTTATCTACACTCATTATAATGGTTTCAAATACTATCCGTTTGCTGATGACTCCCTAGTTTCGCTCTCTAGCCCACATTTCTCTCTCCTGCTGCAGAACCACACATCCCAACTGACTACCTGACAACATGATGACAAGTAAGCATCTCAAACTTAACATAACATTCCGTTACTGAAGTCTTGATCTTACCCTTCAAACTTGCTCCACCTGAAGTCTGTCCCATCTCAACTGATGGTAACTCCATCCTTCCAGTCACTCGGTTAAAAAATCTTGGAGTCATCCAAGACTCTTCTCTTTCTCTCATGCCTTTTATTCAATCGTAGGAAGAATCTGATCACTTCTTACCACCTCCACTAGAACCACCCTGGTTCACGACATTCATTTCGCCCCTCCTGTCACTTTCCCTCCCCTACAGTCCTTTCTCAAAAGAAGAGTCTGAGTGATGCTTTTAAAATGTGTCAGGTCACGCCATTCCTTTTCTCAAATCCTCCAAGAAATCTTCATGTCACATAAAAGCCAAAGTCCTTACAAAACCCTACACAATCTGGCACCCTAACCCCCACCCCACCCCCGCCAGCACTTACTCTCCTTTCTCATTTGACTCCTGGCTTCCACGGTGTTTCCTGAACAAGCTAGGCTTGCTACTGACTAGGAGCCTTGGAGCTGTAAGTTTCCTTTGCCTGGACAGCTTTTCTCAGATTAACAGATCTTCCCCCAATTAACTGCATAGTATGCCCCATTACCTCCTTCAAATCTCTGCTCAATAATGAAGCCCACTCTGAGAATCCTATTTAAGAGTTGTAATCTGCCCCTCTATCCCCTCATCTTCTTTTACCCTGTTCTATTCTTTCCACACCGTGCACTACTTAATATTAATAGCTTACCACACTAATTATTTGGGAGCTCATTTTAGTCTCTAGTAGAATGTAAACTCTATATACTTCAAAGATTGTTTTGTTCTTAGGTTTTAGGGGCTTGGCACATGGAAAACGCTCAATAACGGATTCCACCAACTCATCATTTCACTGTTCACATGGCTGGGCAAGCTCCCTAAACTCTCCTTAAGCCTAAATTTCAGCACCTTCTTAAACCGCTAGAACTCACTAAACTATACATTTTCCTTTAAGAACTTTCCGACCCCGGAAGTAATAGCTTAAGGACGGGGGTTAGAGGAGAAAGCTACTTCCGTTTCCGTACAGACCACAAGGAGCAAAAATACCATGGCGAAGGCCGGGGATAAGAGCGGCGGCAGCGGAAACAAAGGCTTGAAACGCAAAGCCGCTACTGAAGAACGTCAGGAGGCTGCAGTCGCTGAGGATGGGACGACGGAAAGTGGGGTCCAACCCTCGAAGGCGGCTGCCTTTCCTCCAGGCTTCAGCGTTTCGGAGATTAAGAACAAACAGCGGCGACACTTAATGTTCACGCGGTGGAAACAGCAGCAGCGGAAGGTATGAGGCGCGGAGGCGCCAGAGCGCATGCGCGATGTCCCTCTAGCTCCCCTGGGGTGGAAGTTGGGGGGTGGAGGGGATGTAGAAGGGACATCTAACCCATTCTGGTGTGCAAGTATGGGGGAAGGGTGTCCTAGAAGACTTCTTGGGACTATAATTTCTAATCCGAGATCTGATGGATTGAGGGTCAACAAGCGCTGGGGGGAAAAAAAACCTGTTTTATATTGTGTGTCAAGCATTCTGTTCAGAAGTCGCCAGAAGTTACAGATTTACGGTACATCTTGCCGGTTCTTGATCATTTTAAAAGCACATTTTGTTTGTAAAATATTTGAGTAACTAGTGATGGTTTTATTGAAAACAACCTGAAAACTCCTCTCTCATTACCATTTATTTTTATTACTTTTCAAGACAAGCAACCAGCATAGCCACGGTTTTCTTTAGGATGCAACTTGCTAGGAATGCAAAACAAAACAACAAAAACTAGTTAACTTGTTTAGATGTACATTTTGCACTTTCACTTAATTTGAGGCTTTATAGTAAAAGATAAAGCTAGTGAAATTTTAAACATTTAAACTTGTCAATTTAGATTAGTGTTTTGAAGGAGCAGGATGTTTGTTAGAGAAATCTTATTGATTGGCTAGCTCATTTGGTTTACAATAACAGCTATGAAAATCTAAGTCAGGATGTTTATTTTAATACATTTCTAAGATTGCTCAGTTTAAATATTCATAGCATTAGTAATTTGTAGCTTCAGTATGTGTTTGTCATATAACTGGTGGTTTCTCAATATTGTTCTTTTTTTTCCCAAATCCTTTAGGAAAAGTTGGCAGCTAAGAAAAAACTTAAAAAAGAGAGAGAGGCTCTTGGTGATAAGGTAAATGAAACTTTTAGTCCTCTGCTATCTGTCTGGTATTGAGGAGTGCTGCCTGATACTTTCATTGAATCACTTTCTTTTAAAATTTATTATGAAATACTTTGGATATATAAAATGATATAAAAATAATACAGCATACCCCTTTCTATCCTTTACTCAGCTTAAGAAATTATGCATTAGTATATAGTGTTCAAGTTCTTGTGTACTTTTTTCTGATTGCTTTCCCCTCCAAAGAAACACTCATTGGGACTTCCCTGGTGGTCCAGTGGTTAAGAGGGTTAAGACGCCGCGCTTCCACTGCAGGGGGGCACCGGTTTCGAACTTAGATCCCGCCTGACATGAAAAAGATAAGCACTCATGAAATTGCTCTTTTTTTTTTTTTTTTTTTTTGAAATTGCTCTTTATTGCTCCCATGCACTTCCTTTATTACCTTTACTATGTTTGTGTCCCTAAACAGTAAACCCAGTAGTGGTGTTTTGCATGTTTTCAAAATTTCAAAATAGTGTGTCTACTTCAACTTGCTTATTTTACTTAACTTTATGTGTTTGAGAGGCAGAGACACATCTCCCTGACTGGGAATGGGGAAGATCCCCGGTTTAGGCCTGTAACTTGAGCTCTTCTGACTTGATGCGCTTTGTTATGCAAGGCTGGGGAATGGCTGGGCACAGCCTCTTCTGTTGTAGGGTTGGGGCGTGTAAGAATGAGAGCTGACTCTGAGGATAGGAATCTGCGAAGAGTGAGAATGGGGAGTGGGAGGAAGGTGAGATACCTGAGTGGATTATGGCAAAGAAGAGAGCAGAGATAATGCATCAAGAAAGGATTTGGCTATTTTTGTGATATTAACAAAAAGTGAAATCTTTCTATTGAAAAATTTTAAAAGAACTACTAAATACTTCTGCATTATTGCACAGCTACGTTATTTTCATTTTAGTTTCATTTTATTTATAGTTAGTTCTAGGTTACAATTTATACTTGCAAAATTTAAAAAATGTTCAACTTTTCCCCCCTCCCATCCCTTAAGATGAGGGACCAAGAAATGATAAGCATTTTTGAGAAAGGGAAAAATAATAGACTATATATATATATACTATATACAAACTAAACACTTCTTTTTCATGAATTCTCTTTAATAGTATTAGGTTAAATCACAGGAAGTTGCCAATATTAGACTGTTTTGACCTGCGAAATCCTATCAAGCAATCTTAGTCTTTTTTAAACTCTCAATAATCATTCAGTTATAGCAAATTAATATGCTGATCACCATTTGAAAATATCACCTTTCTTGCTTTTTGGATTGAAAGATGACTTCCTAGAACTGCCTCTTTTAAAAAAATTACTTAAAACTTAATATTCATTTCATAGAATAATAAAAAAATCCTAGTTTGTCAGTTCATATTCATCTCTGTTAGTGTACATATATTTTGGATTAGTTTTAGTCAGTATATGGTTATAGTTCTGTGTTCCTGCTCCTTAAAATTTCATTTACACAATATTTTGGTCCAAGCAAACAATATTGTGCATGATTGCTGATTCTAATGGTATTCCATTATGCTGGAAATGCTGTAGCCATTATCCTGTTGTTGGACATCTGCCCTATTTACTGTTCATTTCCACTAACCATAGTGATAATACATATTTCTTTGTGTAAATTGCTCCCCCTTTTCATTCCTTACCATAAATCCCCCAAACTAGAATTACTAGTTCAGCAGATGGAAACAGATTTATAGCTTTTCTTATATATTTCTGAATAGCTTTCTGAAAGTATTGAAACAAAGCTACATATATATGTACCTTTGTAATTTTTTCCCATTTGATATTTTTCTTCTTCATGAATAATTATTTTGATTCCAGTTTCTTCTCTCTGCTACTTCTGCCTGGTTTTAAGCCATTTTATTTAGTGTCAGCAATTCTTCCAGTATGTGCGTGTGTCTGCTCAGAGAATTAAAAAGCCTCTTACTCAATATTGTTATTAGGATTGATGTAGCAGTGGGTTGAAATGAGGAACAGATTGAGTTTTTGGATTATTTGCAGATTTCTGTTACTCTTCCCCAATCATAATGCAAAATTATTAATGTAAAATGCTCCTAAGACTTAACCCTTTTTCTTTTATTTAGGCTCCACCAAAGCCTATACCGAAGACCATTGACAACCAGCGAGTGTATGATGAAACCACAGTAGACCCTAATGATGAAGAGGTAATGTTAGAAGTCTTAAATGAATTTGGATGACCACACTTGATAAATTGTCTATTCGTATGTCAATGTTTAAAGTACTAGCTGGTGAAGATGTATAATGGACTGATTCAACTGTAATGTTGGCATATTATCATTATTTATTATAGATTATTTCATAATTGAGTTTTCCAACAATGCTATAGAAAAAGGCAGTAATTATTTATTTTCTAGAAAGGTATTGTATTTTATGCCTAGGTAAACTTATTTGTCATTTAATCTCTATAATAGTTCGAGTGTTTTTTAATGTCATTTGAAAAGCATTCCTCATACTATAGATTTTTGTAGTATTTGTTATACATTTGGACACCTAAGGATAACATTTGATGGTAATTTTGTGTCCTCATAAAACTCTTGGTTTCAAGATAATCTTCCACTTTTCACATTTTCCCTTTAAATAGTTTGCAACAGTACAGTGAGAGAATCAAGGTTTTAAAACTTTGTATATATATGCATTCTTTGATTTGTGTACGGGAAACTTGTTTTTGTTATATTTATTTGCTTTCAAACAATGCTGTTACCAACATTCTTTCCCATATTTCCTGGTATAGCCATTCATTCATTCAGTTTATCAGTCAGTTTTCCAGCAAATGCTTCTTGATTGCCTGCTATGTATGGAGATCTGTTTTAGGGACATGGGATTCATCAGTGCACAAAATACACATATACACAAAAAATTTCTGCCCACCCAGAGCTTACTTTCTAGGAAGAGAGACAAACAATGAACATAATAAAATAAATTATCATAGGTTAGCAAATGGTAGGTTACTAAAGTTAAATAGGGTAAAGGAGATTCAGGACAACTTGGTGTAGAGCGAGTTTGCAATTTTACATATGGGGGGGTGCATGAGAGAGAGTATCTGTGTGTGTGTGTGCCTGCATTTTATTTATTTCGACATAATTTCAGACTTAATAGAAAAGTAAGAATTCATGTGTACACTTCACCTGGATTTCCTAAATGTTAAATTATATCATACTTCATTTTCATTTATGTTCTCTCTGAAATGCTTGAGAGTAAGTCGCAGACATAAGCCCCTTTACTCATACATGCTTAGTGTTTTACCTATAAACTGTTTTTTTAATAAGCACAGTGTACAGTTTCCAAAATAAGACAATTAACATTGATATACATTATTATCTGATCTGTACAGCTTACTCAGATGTCACAATGATTTTTCATAAAAGAAAAATCCCAGTTCTTGCATTTCATCCCATTACAATGACTCTAACCTCCTTTAGTTTGGAAGAGTTCCTCAGAATTTGCTTTTAATGACACTGACGTTTTTGAAGAGTACAGACCAGGTATACTTGTAGAATGTCACTTAATATGAGTTTGATGTTTGCTCATGATTATATTCAGCTTATGTACTTTTGACAGGAGTACCACAGTTGTGATGTTATGTTCTTTTCAGTGCTCTTAGCAGGAGTCACATATTGTTGATTTTCCCATTACTGGTTATATTAACTTTCATCACATGATTAAAGTGGTGTCTGTCAGGTTTCTCCACTATAACTACTATTTTCCTCTTTGAATTTAATAAATATTTTGGGAGAGAGATACTTTGAGATTATATAAATAAATATATGTTACTCTTTAAACTCTCACTCAAGATTTTGCAATTACAAATAATTTTTTCCAGTCTGGTAGGTGCGAAATTGTATTTCCATGTAGTTTTAATTTGCTGTTCTTTCGTTATGAATGAGGTTGGACATCTTTTCATGTTTTCTTCCTTTCTTTCTAATCAATTGTTTGTTCATGTCTCTTGCCCATTTTTCTGTTGGTTAGGGTAGCAATTTTTATACAATGGTTAGGGTAGGCTTCATTGAGGAGATGACCTTTTAGCAAAGACTTGAAGGATGTGAAGAAATTAGCCATCTTTGGGCAGAAAGTAATCCAGGATAAGGGGACGTGGCCAGTGCAAAAGCTCTAAGGCAGGAACATGCTTAGTTTATTTTTGAGGATCAATAAGGAAGCCAGTATGCTGAAATTAAGTGAGCAAGAGGGAGGACTGTAGAAGAGGTGCCAGGAAAATACGGGGAAGGGAAGAGGCCAGATCAGTGACTTTGCCGGCCATTGTGAGGACTTCGGCTTTTATACTTAGTGAAATGAGGAGCCATTGGATGATTCTGAACAGGGCAATGATGTGGTTGTATTTAATTTTTTTAAGTAATTGGTTGCTTTACTGAGATAGCAGTCAGAGAGGTAAACAGACTAGTTAGGAAGCTAATCCAGGAAAGAGATGATGATGATGGTGGTGGTGGTGGTGATGATGATGATGATTGGGACCACAGTGGTTACAGTGAACGTTGAGAATCAGTCTGATTCCAAGGTTTGCGTTTTTGGCCTTGTTGTATTTTGAAATTAGGGCCACTAAGAATTTCTTGATATGAGGTGTTAGAGAAAGAGGATTCAAAGATGGTATTGAGGTATTTAGCCTGAGCAATTTGAAGGATAGAAATGATGGAATTATCATTGACAAGATATGGAACAGGCCTTGGCTGGAGATAAATTGGGGATCAAAGACGTGTAATGTAAAAGTTTCCCTAAATATTTACATAGGGGAGAATTTGTTAGGTCATGGGGTGTATAAATGTTCAACTTTACATGAAAGTGCCAAAATGTTTTCCAAAGTAGTGGCTGTATCATTTTGCATTCCCACGGTGTAAGAGCAATATTCCTGGTCATCCACGTTCTGACCAATGCTTGGTATATTCAGGTTAGTGATAAAGGGCTATCGCAGTGTGGCTTGAGTTTGCATTTCCCTGATTCCTAAAGTGGTTGAGCATCTTTTTACGCATGTACTGTGGTTTTGGTAGAGATATGCCAGCTCATGTCTTTTGCCCTATTTTCTATCCTGTAGTGTATTTTACTGATTTGTAGAATTACTCTAATTTCTACTAATCCTTTACATGTATTACAGATATCTTCCAATTTGTGGATTCTCTTTTTACTTTCTTCTTTGGTGTCTTTTGATGAACAAAAGTCCTTAATATAGTTGGGTTTAATTTTTTTTTTTGGTAGTGAATGCTTTTTTGTCATGTTTAAGAAATCTGTCTCTATCCTGTAATCATATGATATCATATTTTTTTTCCTAAAAGAACTGGAGAGCTACCTTTCACATTTATGTACTTAATTATCAGGAATGGATTTGTTTGGTGTGAGAAAGGAAACCAATTTCTTTCTTCCACTGCTCCCTCCTTCCCCCTCATACACAACCAGTTTCCCCAGCACCATTTTTGGAGCAGTACAGCCTTTTCCCATAGTAAATTGTAATGCTGTGTCATATATTAGGTATCCATATATGCTTAGTCTTTTTCTGGGCTATTTTTTTGGTAGTTTGTTGCTGTG
Source organism: Balaenoptera musculus (assembly GCF_009873245.2). Classification (NCBI taxonomy): domain Eukaryota; kingdom Metazoa; phylum Chordata; class Mammalia; order Artiodactyla; family Balaenopteridae; genus Balaenoptera; species Balaenoptera musculus. The sequence continues at coordinate 74,030,412 of NC_045785.1, forward strand.
TCAGTTCTTTACTTTCTTAATTATTTAGCTTCATTATAAGTTTGATACCCGTTAGGGCAAGATGCCCCTCCCCATTACCATCCTCAAATCCCTCTGTTCAGGAGTTTTCTCTTCCTGGACCTTTGGTCTTCCATATAAAATTATAAATTGTACTAAACCAGATCAGTTTGAGGATATATATATATATATATATATTGCTTAATTAGGTCTTGTTTGAATACTGAAAATGTATTTCAGTGAATTTCATTGTTTTCTTAATACAAGTTGTACACATGAATCTTGTTAGAGCTATTCCTGGGTATCTTACATTTTTTCTTATTAGTGTAAAGCACATCTCTTTGAAAACTGTTTAAATTGCTGATATACAAAAATGCAGTTGATTTTTTTAATACATTTTAAAAAATATCTATCTATCTATCTATCTATCTTTGGCTCCGTTGGGTCTTCGTTGCTGCGCGTGGGCTTTCTCTAGTTGCTGCAAGCGGAGGCTACTCTTCGTTGCGGTGCACAGCCTTCTCATTGCAGTGGCTTCTCTTGCTGCAGAGCACAGGTTCTAGGCCTGCAGGCTTCAGTAGTTGTGGCATGCAGGCTCAGTAGTTGTGGCTTGCAGGCTCCAGAGTGCAGCCTCAGTAGTTGTGGCACACGAGCTTAGTTGCTCCGCGGCATGCGGGATCTTCCTGGGCCAGGGATCGAACCCATGTCCCCTGCATTGGCAGGTGGATTCTTAACCACTGCGCCACCAGGGAAGTCCCTGCAATTGATTTTTGGATTGTGATCTTCTAACCAGTAGTTGACCTAAATTCATTTCTAATAATTTGTCTGAATGTTGTTTTCATTTCATGTTTAATCATTTCTGCAAATAAGTTTTTGTTTCTTACTTTCAATCCATTAACAGTTTCTTTTGTTCTTACTTAGAACCTCCAGCATGTTAAATAAATAGAAAAAGCAATATTAGCATCTGTGCCATGTTACTGATTTTAAAGAGAATACTTCCAGTGTATCATTATTAATGTTTATGTCATTAATGGTAGATTCTCCTTATGAGTTATGGAAATTCCATTTATTCTTTTTTTGCTGGGTTTTTTGTTTAACGAATGAATGTAGAAAGTTAGATGCTTTTCCTGCAAATATTAAGATAATTTATGCACTTTTTCTGCAGATATTGAGATGAAGGTGCAGTTTTCTCCTTTATTGCACTAATGTAGTAAATGAAATAGATTTTCTAATCTTAAACCTCTTGTATTCATGGGATAAATCCAATTTAGTTAAGATGACACAGACCTACTAGAGAATGGACTTGAGGATACGGGGAGGGGGAAGGGTAAGCTGGGACAAAGTGAGAGAGTGGCATTGACATATATACACTACCAAACATAAAATAGATAGCTAGTGGGAAGCAGCCGCATAGCACAGGGAGATCAGCTCGGTGCTTTGTGACCACCTAGAGGGGTGGGATAGGGAGGGTGGGAGGGAGGGAGATGCAAGAGGGAAGAGATATGGGGACATATGTATGTGTATAACTGATTCACTTTGTTATAAAGCAGAAACTAACACACCATTGTAAAGCAATTATACTCCAGTAAAGATGTTTAAAAAAAAAAAAGATGTTTTATCTTCTTAACATATTGTTTTGGTTTGTTACTACTTTGTTTAGAACATGTACATGTGTGTTCATGAGTGAGACTACAGTAATGTCCTATTTTCATTCCTAATTTATTTGGGCTTTTCACCAGAGATGTATCTGTTTTGTTTTTCTTTTCAAACTACTGTTTTCTTTAATCTTCTCTATTGAATCTTTGTTTTCTAATTCATTTATATCTCCTCTTACCTTTATTTCTTCTACACTCTGAGTTTATTTTGTTTTTATTTTTTTGATTAGCTTATTTTCATCTTTTTTATTATGAGCAACTAAGGTCATAAAATTCACTTTTGCTATAGCCCCCAAGTTTTAAGATGCATTTCTTTCATTATTGTTTAAATCTGAGTACCCCTTTTAATGAAAGATGATTTCTTCTTGTTTGCTGTATTTTTTTATTTCATTAGTTTTCCCCTGATCCTTGTTATTTCTTTCCTTCTGCTTACCTGGAAGAGCAAATGAAAGCTCTTCCATTTGCTCTTCTTTTTCTAGCTTCCTAAGATGGAAGCTTAGATTATTGATTTTATACTTTTTTCCTAGTATAAGCATATAAAGCTCTGGTTTTCCCTTAAGCACTGCTTTAGCCACATCCCATACATTTTGGTATGCTTGTTGTGTTTTCATTTTCATTCTGTTCAAGACATTTTCTAATTTTTCTTGTGATTTCTTCTTTGGCTTATGATTTTCAAGAAGTGTCCTGTTTAATTTCCAAATATTTGAGGATTTCCCAGATTCCTTTCTGCTGTTGATTTCTAATTCAATTTTATTGTGGTGTGGGACATATTTTGTTTGATTTCAGTCCTTTTCAATTAAAGAAATGTCCTAGCATAAATAAGATCTATTCTGAAGAATGATTTATCACAATCTACTTCAAGTAAATACTGACACGATTCTGGTAAAATACAGCAAGTTTGCACCAGTATAGCTTCATGACCCTCCACTCTTACTCATGCTATTATTGTCAGCACACGTTGTTATATATTACATCTGTCTATGTTATAAACCCAGTGTTGTATTTACTGCTTTAAACATCCTCATGTTTTTTTAAAGAAATTAAGAGCATACACACACAACACACCCACAAAGTCTTTTATGTTTACCTTCATCGTTACCTATTTACAGTGCTCTTCTTTCCTGCCTCTGGATCAGAGTTACCATCTGGTATCATTCTCTTTCAGCTTTTAGGACTTTCTTAAGCCTTTGTTTTTATAGCAGGTCTGATAGCTAATTATCTGTTTTTGTTTATCTGAAAGTGTGCCTATTTTGCCTTCAGTTTTGAAAGAATTTTGTGGGATATAGAATCCTTGGTTGACTTTTTTTTTCTTCTGGTACTTTGAACTTGTTCCATTGCATTTTGACCTTCATTATTTCTCTTGAGAAAGCAGCCATTAATAATCATTGTTCCCATGTACATGATTTATTTTTTTCTTCTTTCAAAATTTTCTGTTTTTTGGCTTTTACCAGTTTGACACTGATGTGTTCAGGTGTTGTTCTTTCTTTTTATTCTACTTAAGGTTTTCTGAGTTTGGACCTTAAGTTAGAGTTTTTCATCCTTTATTTCTTCGAATATTTTTTTTCTGCCCTCTTCTCTCCTTCAGGGACTTCGTTTTCACACACACTGTTGAAATGGTTAAGAGTGTTCTAAAAGTTTCTGCAGCTTTGCTCCTTTTGCGATGATTGTGTTCTCCATTCTTTGGATTGGATACTCATTAATCTATTTTCAAGTTTACTGATTATTCTGTATCTTAGATCTGCTATTAAGCCTGTATTTTTCCTTAATTCCTTGAATATATCTGTTATAGCTGCTTTCAAATTTTCACTAAATTCAACATCTGGGCCCACTCAGTCAGTTTTTATTGACTTCTCTTTTCCTGATTATAAGTCATACTTTTCTGTTTCTTTGTATATCTGATATTTTGGTTGAAAATTGGACATTTTAGAAAACATTGCAATAACTCTGGATTGTTTTATTTTTTAAGGGTTATTGATTCTTTTTGTTTTAGTAACTTGTCTGGACTTAAACTGGAATCTGTTTGACAGTAGCATTATGTTACTACTCAGTTGGTTATTTTTAACATGCCTCCCTAGGGACTGTCCCTGTGTTTGTGTGGCTTAATGGTCAGCCAGTGATTTGGGTAGAGGTTGTGTTGTGACACCATGAACCCCTAAGACATATATACCCTCTGCCAGCTGAGCTGTGTGTGGATTGAGGAATGCATTCAGAGTTGCAGCCATTTCTCAAGTCTTCCTTGCCTTTCAGGTGCACTGGATTCTCAGGTCTCTCTCATGCGTAGTTTAGCTGTCAGTCAGGGATTTGGGGAGAGATTATGTCAGTCCCTCTATGATTTTTACTTCCAGAGCTCTCATTAAATTTTGGGCTGGTCCACATCTACCCTGAACTGGGCCTGTAATCTTGGATTGGCAAAGCTAGGGTCTTCACACCTGCCCCTCCTTGAATCTGGTCCACCACCTCTGGATTCAGGATTGCTGGTTCTCGCCTACTATCAGTCCTGAAGTTGGCAAAGTTACTGTTTTCACCAACCAGGTTGATAGAGGAAATGGAATAGCTCTAGGCAAGATTCTTTTTTTTTTTTTTTTTTTTAAGAAATTCATGTTCTTTTATTTATTTATTTATGACTGTGTTGAGTCTTCGTTTCTGTGCGAGGGCTTTCTCTAGTTGCGGCAAGTGGGGACCACTCTTCATCGCGGTGCGCGGGCCTCTCACCATCGCGGCCTCTCTTGTTGCGGAGCACAGGCTCCAGACGCGCAGGCTCAGTAATTGTGGCTCACGGGCCCAGTTGCTCTGTGGCATGTGGGATCTTCCCAGACCAGGGCTCGAACCCGTGTCCCCTGCATTGGCAGGCAGATTCTCAACCACTGCGCTACCAGGGAAGCCCTAGGCAAGATTCTTGATGTTCTTGCCCACAGATGTATCCATTTTTCAAGAATAAACGCATCTCAGTGTGTGTCTTGAAATTCTTTTTGACAGTTTTTTTCCAGTTTTATATTAGTATTCTTCAGGTAGAAAATTACCCAACCTCTTCATGTTGCCATTAACCTAAGTCCCTCCTGGGCCCTCTTTAAATCACCAGTCAGCTAGGTAGGTAGTGTTATAGAATCCCTACTGGAACTACTTTTAAAATGCTGGCCCATTAGAATGTTTGATGTAAAATTATCTCTCTTTCTGTTTTCAGGTTGCTTATGATGAAGCTACGGATGAATTTGCTTCTTACTTCAACAGACAAACTTCTCCCAAGATTCTCATCACTACATCAGATAGACCTCATGGGGTAAACATATCAATTAGTATAGCTCTTGAATTCTTAATTTTCTTACATTACTTAGATTATTTAAAAGAACTCTGTTCAGAAGAGTTAAATTATTAGTAATTGCCTTAGATTATGCCTGTAAATAAGTTAAATAAAATGTAATGGTGATGTGATATAGGTTCACTAAGCATGATTCTTCAGGATAGGCCTTCTCAGCCTCAGCACTGTTAGTATTTTGGGCTGGATAATTTTTTATTATGCAGATTGTCCTGTTCATTATAGGATGTTTAGCAGCATCTCTGGCCTCTATGCACTAGATATCAGTAGCAGCCAAACCCCACACTACCACCAGTCATAACCACCAAAAATGCTTCCAGATGTTGCCAAACATCCCTTGATGGCAAAATTGTCCCTAGTTGAGAACCACTGCTTTAGGTTGATCAGCCTTTGATGGATGAAACATTGTTTAGGTTTCACTCTTTCCCTAGCCTTGCTCTTTTAATAACACCATCTTATAATAATTACTTCTTTGCTTATAAACATATGCCACGCTGATTTGTATCCTTTTTCACTTTTGAGGATTTTTGTTATTTTGTTTTATAGAGAACAGTACGACTCTGTGAACAGCTCTCCACAGTTATACCAAACTCACATGTTTATTACAGAAGAGGACTGGCTCTGAAAAAAATTATTCCACAGTGCATCTCAAGAGATTTCACAGACCTGATTGTTATTAATGAAGATCGTAAAATACCAAGTATCCTTTGTTTTTTTACGGAAGTTTTCCTGTCTAAACAAGAGACAACTTCAGGGAATTCATAATCCAGTATGAGAAAAGAAACATGTAAACAAACAAAAATATAGTGTGGATAGTACAATTAAGAGAGAAATACAGGATACAGTGCAAACTCTGGTAAAATCTGCCCTGGGGATATCAGGGAGGAAGTACTTGATAGAAAAAAATGCTTAAACCCCGTCTAGGTGGATATGGGTGAATGAGGTAAGGAAGAGGAAGAGTACCCACTGCAAAAATAACCGTTTGGAAAGATAGAGGCATGAAGGTGCTGACCCAGGTGGGGATCTGCAACTGTCATTTGATATGACTAGATTTTTTGGTGCCAGAGGTGGTATCACAGGATTGCATTTTTGAAGTAGGTATTTGGGCCCATATTATGTATTAACTAGTATATCAGATGCCAAGAATAATCTATCCTTTTACCATGAATCACAGATCTGAGGTGAATGTGTTCCCTAAACCCTAGGTGTTTCTTCCTGTTGTGAGGTAAGAGATCATATAAAGGATGCCTAGATTTTTTGTCATTGCTATTGTTTTACTCATCTCATGGTGGCCTGTGAACTCAGTAACTTTAAGATGGCCAGTTGAATAAGTCCAAATTATTAAAACAAGATTATTAAGGACCTATAAACAATGGGGACAGTACTTCTCTGCTGCCAGGGTAACATTTTTTTTCTTAAATCAATGAACACTTTTTAAAAAATAATGGTTTACAAGCTGGTTTTTTTTTTCATCTAAATAATTTTTATGGCTTTTATTGTTTTCAATATAAGTTAAAGACTTTACCCACTTGTACAGGTTGCTTTTCAGAGACTTTTAAGACTAAAACTAGCTTTGTATTGTGGTATATTGTTGGTCATTTTATAATTTGGCCGGATCGTGAGTTACTGTAACAAAGTAACAAAAATCTCTTGAATACTTAACTATTCCAGAAGAGATCTGTTTTAAGGTAGTTGTTGCCTTTTTAAAACTACCCTCCCAACATAAGGTGGCAAGGTCTGCGTTCCTCTATTTTTGGCAGTTAAAAACCCATCATCATTTCATTACTAGCAAGCCTGCTAGTAACTCTTTGCTAAGAAGCAAGCATTTATCAATTCAATAAACATTCTATCCATCTCTTGCCTTTAGAAAGCTTATATTCTCTTTACTTTATAATACTGTGTTGTCTTTTTACCCAAAATGTATTAATATTTTTCTGTTTACCATATTGGACACCCTAGAGAGTAAGTTAACCATCAGGTAATTAAGGTACCATCGGTACACAGACCTGATTTAAGGAAATAATTAGGCTACTTAAGTAATCCAAATGTGAAATTGCTTACTCCCATTCATATAAACATATATATACAGTCTGCCCTCCCTGTCCATGGGTTCTGCATCTGCGGATTCAACCAACCGGATTGAAAGTTGGAGGGCTTACTCTGCTATGCCAGTTTATATAAGGGACTTGGATCTGCCATCCATGGTGGGTCCCAGAACCAGTCCCCCACATATACTGAGGGAAAATTACCCAAGACTTTAATTTTTGGATACAGAATCATGCAGCAGTTTCTAAAAGTCCTCATGATTGGAAGTTTTATAAGTATAATCCTGCCTGGATGTTAATTTTTATAATTTCAAAGATGTTTCACTTTCTTTTCTGATTAACATCTAGTAATGCAGCTGATGTCGAAGTATCAGTGAAAGACACTAGGAAAACAAATCTCTTGATTTGCTTGATCACATAGAATGATCTTCAGACTAATGGACATTGGTAAGCCAGACTGGAAGTCCATCTTGGATAAAGAGATTATAAGATAAGGCAAAGAATATCTGCAGAAACTTGTAAATGAGACTGTTGCTCTGAGGAAGATATGAGACAGGTAAATGGAGGAAGGACAGTGGCTAATCTTTGCCATGATTCCCCCCCCCCCCCCCCCCGCCAAAAAAAAAATGTAGAATTAAAGGGAGAATAATTTGTAAGCACCTAATAGAAATAGTGGTGATTCCTAGAGACTTAACATGGGCTCACAAATAACAAATCATGACTCCTAATGATGGCACTTGGAGAAAAGTTGAAAGAATTGAAGATATCCAGCCTGGAAATAAGAAAGTGGGAACATGACAGCTGTCTAAAGATATATTGACAGTAGGAAGGGCTACTGTGTGCCATATGGTGGAAATTTATAGGGGTATACATTTTTGACTTATTCTAGAAAAGAACTTCATTATCCTACCAGTAGCCTTGTGGCTTTGGGTCAGGCAGATGTGATATCAAATTCAGAGTTCATTACTTGCTATTTTTGTGAATTTAGTCAAGTTTCTTAGTCAGTTTCCTCATATTTTAAATGTAGGAAATAATACCTATCTTTGGGGTTCCCACAAGGATCACATTAAATGTATTATGTTTCAGAGGCATAGTGCCTGGCCTGTACTAGGCATTTTTTAAATTGTGGTGCAGTGGGAAGCATGAAGGCTTTTTCTAGAGAGACAGACTTCCTCTATTCATTATTTCTAAATGGAAATTTGAGGTAGGATAAGTATTTGTGCTTTTGGCAGCTTATAGGGTGTTTTACATTCCTAGCCTTTGTATCAATCGTAACAAAATGCCTCTATACATTTCTAAATGGAAATTACCAGTCAAGGGTTTGGGCTCAGGTGTAACCCCACTCCAGTTGAGATCTACTGCCATGTAGCACTGAAACTTGGGTTGAATCTACCTGACCCTTCTCAAACTCTTCCTCATTGCTAAAATCAGTAGGACTCCTATTTTACATGGTTTGGGTTGGAGATTAGCAATAACATTAATAAAGCCTTTTGTACAATGCAGGTACTTACGAATTGATACATCTGGATTCTGTAGTTTCTTTTGACACAAACCACAATTTAGTGGGAATGTTCTGGAAAGGATTCAAGCCTTGATTTAGGTTGAAAGAAATGACTTGTACCTCTCTTAACCCCCTCAAGATTTTATGATTTTTTTCAATGTGCAAATGATACAGAAATACTTTGGCCTGTACCTCATGAGGTTGAACTTTTGGTGAGTCCTTGAAGGAAAGAATTCAAACATTTACTGATAATCTGCTATGTAGTAGGCACTAGTATCTGTCAGAAATTAGTTAATGGATTTGTTGGGAAGAAAGGCATTTTACATGACTGTAACTCAAATGACAAGTGCTGTAGTAACTAACAGTGAGATCGAGAATATTTAGAGCTTAATTTTGACTGTAAAGAAGTGGCATTTGAAGTGGGCCTTAATGAATGAGTAAAATATTGTAGATATTTGAAATAGCATGAGCAAAAATCACGATAGGATTAATGTGTATGGCGTGTGAGAGACTGTCATTGTCTACCAGCTGGGAAGCAATATGGGGAGACAACAGGTTAGAAAGGTAGTTTGGAGCCACAGCATGACTGCTGTGACGATGTCTTAAATCTATATAGATGAGTCTGTGGTGAGAGTAGTTTGAAATTAGCTACAGCTGTCAAACTCTCACAGTATCCAGTTTTTCAAATAGCACATGAGGAGCTATGGTACAGATACAGTGACACAGCCGAGTCCCATAGCTTAGTAACTGTAGAACCAAGGCCTGAATCCAACCTGATTTAGTCTATATTAGAAGATGTACTTGAAATGGTGAGAGAGGTCAAACCAAGCAAGATACTGTTTTCCTAATCTGGGTGAAAAATCTCAAGGACCTCAATTAAGACAATAACAATTGGGGTAAAGAGGAAGCTATAGAAGTGAGGAATTTAGGAAGGTAAAAGCAGTAAATAGGATTTGATGGGAGGAGGAAGGTGATGATGATAACCACCATAGTTTTTCAGTAGATGAATGGGAGAATGTTGATTTTTTTTTTAATCTTGGATTTTATATATTTTTTTATACAGCAGGTTATTAGTCATCCATTTTATACACATCAGTGTATACATGTCAATCCCAATCTCCCAGTTCATCATGTTGATGGCTTTTAAATATGGCAACATGTTTTATAAAACTCATATTGTGTGCGGATAGACTTAAAACAGTCTAATTCTGACCTCCTTTTAAGGTTAAGTATTTGAAAGAATCAGGTTGTGCTACAAAGACTTGAGGTATGTTGTGTAGTTTAGCCGCATTCCAAACTTTTAAAGCCCTTGGGCTGCTAATCCTGCTGATTGTAGGTAGTTGTCTTATACCATTCGTAGTTTAGAGTGTCTAGCCTAATTCTGTTTGTGGTAGGGTCAGTAAGTGGTTAATTAATTGGTTGATTTTAAATTGTGGTACAGTAATCCCAAGAATTAAGACCATGTCTCTTGAGAACACTAATAACCTCGATTTCCAGAAAAGAGTTTGTCACTGGTCTTGTAGGATGATATTCAAAACTGCATATCCTGACCTTACAAATGTGTAAGACGTATATATATGTATGAAAGTGTGCCTTTTAAGAGTTATAAAGCCTCTGAACGTAGAGGTAAACTTATATTCCATTTGCAATGCTACAGTTATGCTAGAATCTCATCCTTTTAGAGTATTAGAGTAGTGTACTTCAGTTGAATGCCGAACATACCCTACAGCTATTTACCATATTGTGAAGAGAAAAAGTAGGACTGCTATAGGTTAGTCTATTTTTCTGAAAGATTTAGGTTGACTTCGGTGTCTTGAGTTTTGGGTATAGTAAGAAAATCTGTTAAGCCAGAGGAATACATGCACCCACCTATTTACCTAGCTACAGATTTTAGGAGGCTTTGGGCATACAAAGGACTAGTTATTTAAACAATTTAAGACTTAGATTACAGAGTGTAATCTAAATGTGTTCTTAGCTTTGTGAACAGACGGATTAATTCTGAGTCACTTGCCAAATGGCCCAACTGCTCATTTTAAAATGAGCAGTGTTCGTCTGCGTAAAGAAATTAAGGTAAGTTTTATGCATTCCTTGATTGGTATTGGTCTCCTCACAGTATTTGATCAGTAAATGCTATAACCTATATAGATCTAATTGATTTTAATAATGGTATTTGCTCTTCTGGTTAAAGGGACAGTTTTGTGTACTGACCGTTTTCTTGTGAGATTATAATTGAGTTACGGCAGACAAGCAGTAGCCTTCGTTAATATGAAACATGTCACTTTTTAGTAGAACTTTCTTTTTGGTGCATTCACTGCATATTAAATAATTTTAGATAAATCTTATTTCATGGGTTTGATTAAGCCATTAAGATAACTAAAATGTTTCAATGGCATGTAAATTCCAAAACTTGAAATTGCAGTGAGATCGTTATTGTGACTTTCCATCATTTTTCTAGAGAAGAGGCAAGGAGCCCACAGAACACATACCTGAAATAATTTTAAACAATTTTACCACACGGCTGGGTCATTCTGTTGGACGTATGTTTGCATCTCTCTTTCCCCATAATCCTCAATTTACTGGAAGGCAGGTTGCCACATTCCACAATCAACGGGATTATATCTTCTTCAGATTTCACAGGTGAGAAACTCCTTGGACTTCAATGATGAAATACATTTTACACACAAACCTGTTTTCTAATGTATTCTGACAAGTATTGTAGATGAGAAATTATCTTTCAAACTGTCATATTAAAGAAATAACAGTTTGGGTTCATTCACACTAATTTCCTTAACTCTATTTTATCTTTGAAGATACATATTCAAGAGTGAAAAGAAAGTCGGAATTCAGGAACTTGGACCACGTTTTACCTTAAAATTAAGATCTCTTCAGAAAGGAACCTTTGATTCTAAATATGGAGAATATGAATGGGTCCATAAGGTATGTGCTTACTCTAAGAAAAGCCATTTAGAGAATTTTAAAAGGATGGAATGAGAATAAAACCACGTACTTTAAGCTTTGGGTGTTTATACCTTAAGTTAGGCTTCTGAATTTCTTCCCAGGAGCTAGCAATAACCAATCTCTGATACAGTGTTGTGGTCTAGAGATTAACCCTGGTTCATCTGAAATATCCCTAAAGATCAGTGGTTCTCAAAGTGGGACCAGTAGCATCACCTAAGGACCTGTTACGAAGGCAGACTGTTGGGCTACAGACCTGCTCAATCAGTAACTTAGGGAGTGGGCCAGCAGTCTGTTTATGAGCCTGTGTTATAATGATTCTGCAGCATGCTTGAACATTATTGCTATAGAGGTTTTATAGAAGTTTGGAGATCATTTTAAATCATAAATGAAAACTTGAATACTTTAAAACACATAATTTTTCAACCTAATAAGAAATATTTCACTTAAGTATGACTAAAATTTTATATATATTATGCACACACATATTGGAACAGTAATTTCCAATACTTTTTATATTAGAGCTAAAGACTTAAATTGTCTCAGAGACAAACCTAGAGGTCCTTTTTTTATAGCACTGTTACAGATTGTTTACTTTTGTTGTTGTTTTTCTAATTTTCAGCCCCGGGAAATGGATACAAGTAGAAGAAAATTCCATTTATAAAGTACTGAGGGGATAGTATTGGATTGTGCTGACAGGCCTATCTTGAATTTATGAAAGAAGACCCTTTTCAAAATGGCATTTACTGATTTCATAAGCCTTCTGTCATGTCTGGATAAAGTACCAAGTGCCATGAATTGCCACTCACTATTTATGTAGCAAATAAAAGGTCATTTTGGTAAGAGTTTATAAATTCAGGTTTCCTAAAGCTTAATTCTCTTTTATTTTTAGGTAATTGTTAATAGTTGAAATTGGGATCAGCATTCAAACTAACATTCCTGTTTGTACTTTCATGGAACATGTGGGCTGGAGAGAAGTACAGTGCTTGGTAGATACTGTGTAGCCCACTGGTTTTGTATCAGACTGATCTTCATAGTTTTAATTCTGTTTCCAGAAAATACATATATTTGGGGGTGAGGATTCTAGGATGTTTTAACATTTCCTTAAGCCTTTCAAGAAGGGTAGAAATTTTTAAAGCAAAGTGGTTTGCCAAGGACTTAAAGCAAAAGTTGCAAATTATTGATGCTAGTCTTTGGTACTTCTTTACCTCATTACGTTGTACTGTAGTGCTCCACTCAGGAATTACCTCGGGCTCTGAAATTTTTCTCTTCCATCTTGTAATGGAATTCTTATATCTAGTCTTTACTATCCTTACTGGGAGAGCCATCTGTTATGAAGTAAATAACTTCTAGGTGTAATGGTAATACCCCACAAAGTAGTTCATTAGAAAACAAAGTTAACCCTGTAAATAACTCATGAATAGAAACTAGTATTATTAGCAGCCTCCTCCTGACCTTAAAAGAATAAATCTGCAACTTACCTTTAATTCTCTAGCAGTCTTGCAAATGTATGGCATAAAGTTATGTGAGATGAGTTGCTGGAACAAACACTAAAAATTTTAACCCCTTAAAGATGATGGGAAAATTGTCATTTTCTTCTTAGGTGTTCAAAACAAATTAATATTGTACATAGTATATTTAATACCAATAATTAATCCAAAAACTTTTATACTAAGTATTTTATTATATGCTGCCACCAGTGTATATAAAATAATTACCCTTGTGAAACAGAAATTCATGAATATTCAGAGAGGTAGACTGACAAAAGTAGAAGTTTATATAGTATGGCACGTGTTATAGAGACAGGCTTTTGTACAGGCTTCAGATTTAGCTTTCCTTTGAATATTCACCGGTTTATGAAAAGTGGTTTAAAAACCTGAAATGAAAAAAAAAAAGTGAATTAGGGTAAAGTATCATAAGAACAATAGCTTTTTTTCTGAATAGCAGTACATCTTACATTACATTTAAGGCATTCATCTGAATGTCAGCTTATAAAATGCTTTCAGTTAAACTAAGCCTGTTTTTAAAAAAGAAAAAAAAAAAACAGACATCACAGGGTTTCTAGGGAAAAAAATGAGAAACAGGATAGAAAATGCCTGTGGTGTAAAATGTAACTTTCTCTTAACCACTCTCAAGTATATATAACTTATGATTTATAACCACTCTGAAGTATATATAACTTAGGGTTTAGAAATAAACAGACTTAAAGTTTGACTTGCCAATATCATTGCCAAAATACACTCTGGATCCTAATTTTAAAAAAGGTTAATATAAGACTCTCTGAAGTTGAGGAAAATCTGAACACCTCTAGGAAATGAGCAATAGTATCGAGGAGAGCAAGATGCAATCCCTTCTATTTACCCACATAAACCTATATACAAAGAGAAATGTGTACATGGATATTGACTATAGTAATGGTTTAACAGCAGAGAACTGGAAGTAGCCTAAATGCAACTCAATAAGGCAATGGATAAATAAACTAAGGTTCATACACATGGCAGAATACTATACAGCAATTAAAATGACTAAACAATCTATGGATTAACACAAATCTAAAAAGTAATGCAGTAATAGTTCCTTAAAAATAATAGCTATGTTTTAAAACTATAAAACAATAAATATATATAAAAAGTAAAAACAGGGGCATAACAACTTCAGGATAAGTCATCTATCTATATGGAAAGGTAGGAAAAGTATCTTTTTATTTCTTGAAAGTTGGGAATTCCCTGGCAGTCCAGTGGTTAGGACTTGGCACGTTCACTGCCAAGGGCCAGGGTTCAATTCCTGATCTGGGAACTAAGATCCCACAAGCCACACAGTGCAACCAAAAAAAAAAAAAAGGTAAACCATTTAATTCAGGACAGTGGACACCTGGTTTTTTATACTTATTTAAAAATTTCTGTTACTTCATTACAAAAATGTTCAAGAAGCATAAACAAAATCAGTGGTGAAAAAACAATGTTTAGCCTCAGTTAATCAGTGCAAATTACAAAAATGAGATAGGCAGAAGAAAGTAGCAAAGAATCTGAGATCTGTTTGGCAAGGGCTCAGCAAAAAAGTATTCTTAAGCTCCAGGTGGAATAGCAAAGTTTAATTTGGCAGTTTTCAAGGTTATTACATTTTAAATGTCATTCCTTATTGTTACTTACGGGAATTTATCTTAAAGAAATGGGTAAAGTATATGTATGGGTACCAAGATCTTTGCCTCAGTGTATCCTCAAATTTGGAAACCTCAATATTTGATGAAGTATAATTTAAGTTATAGTACAACCACAGAAAATCTCATTTACAAGGACTATTAAATGAGAGCACCAAATCCTAACCTCTAGACCACCAGGGAACTTACAAAGACTATTAAATGAAATAAGAAAATTCAAGTGTAGAAAAAAACTGTGCATACTATGATCACTATTTTTCAATGATTGTTTTTTCTCTTAAAAGGAAGTATCTGTTAACAGTGGTTATTTCTAGGTATGTGGATCATGGTAACTTCTATTTTAATACCTTGTACTATCTCTTGCTAAATTATCTATGCTTTTAAAAAAATTATATAAATATATATTTTTTTAAAAGCTATGAGTATAAAGACTTAAATACAGACTCTTTGCATCCATGCCACTCAGTGTGCCTAGGACAACCAACATCAGCATAACATCCCAGACCTACTTTCAAGTTTGAGAAGAAATGCTTTTACATCCAAATATTCTTTTCCTAGCCAAAAGTGTTTCAAATCATAATATCCACAAAGCTAAGGGTTTATTATACTGCCAGAATTAACAGCCATTATTTTACTTTGAAATCTGGATTCTTATCCCAACCATATTTTAACCTTGAGCAACTCATTAAACACTTGTCTGCAGACTCCTATGAAGTGAAACTATTAACAGCCAATTAAGAAGCCAGGCTTAACAGTATTTTAAATGAAAATAAACACTTTGTGAAGAGAATACAAGAGGAACCGTAAAAATATGAAATTTCCCAAAACTGCCATGAAGAATTAATACTGCCAGGAGCAAACGACTTTTAACCTGTTAAATATGAAGGTGCTAGACTGGTAAAAAGAATTACTTCCCTTAATCTCAAAGGCGGGGTTTTTTTTTTTTTTTCCTGTGTTTCGAAAATCTTAACCAATTCAACCAATCATTGTATTTACTGGAAACATGTTGTACTTACACAAACTTCCTGGACACTCCCAAGTCTACAAAGTTTAATTAGGGAGGGCACAACTATGTAACATGGTATTTTAGGAAGCAGCTTCCTGCACTTTGAGGAGTCAGAATGTCTGTAGATGGTGTGTGCCATACACAGTCTTTTTTTTTTGAAGCACTATTTAAGTTTGCTTCTCGTAGGTCAATATGAATAAATGCTCTGACAAAAGTCCTATGGATTTGTGAAGGTAGTACCCTTGGATTACATTTTCAATTATGCACATCATGTTTTCTTCTCACATCTCTTTTGGATTAACATATGTTTTTGCATACACTGACATGTGTTCTGTAAGTTACAGGTTAACATATAAAAGTATGCTTTAAACCAGCCCAAAATTTAGTTTCTTAATCCTCTGAAAACCAATCCACTGTTTGCCACCATGAACATATACACTTCATTTCTCTCATTTTATCTTTACCTAACAACAATAAAATTAAAACCTGTTGTTCCCCAGTCCAAATGCCAACACCATGTTAGCTTATTCGGCTATCTCTTCAGTTTCTCTTGCATTCACAACTCCCAATTATTTTCTATGCTGTTCTATTAGATCATCATTAATCCAAATCAGTTGATAGTATTTCAAAAGCCACCACCGTGAACACTGCAGATTTTTTTTTAATGTCTAAATTTTTTTTTTTTAATAATGTGCTGTTATTTACTGATTTAGCCTCTTTTGTTTGTTTTTTGGCCGCACAGCATGTGGGATCTTAGTTTCCAGACCAGGGATCAAACCCGTGCCCCCTGCGTTGGAAGCACAGAGTCTTAACCACTGGACTGGCCAGGGCAGTCCAGTGTCTAAATATTTGCTAGATACACAAAAATAAAACTAAACTAGTATTTGGGGACACCAGAATACACCATTAGACCAAAGCTATAAAAGGTAACATGACTTGTCACAGCAGTGAAATTTTCTAGTAACTCCTATATCCTCTTTATGGTTATTAAATCCTCTACTTAACCCTCTATGGTAAAATAGAAACAACTAGTCTTTCTATGACTACTAAATCAGCAAATTTCATCAATCCTTACAAAACAAAGAGTGCCAAACAAAAGTGTATGGGATGATTTTGCTCAACTTATAAGTGCTGCAAAGAAAGAGACTTGACGAGTTATCCCTACTATGTGGGGCTTTGTTGTTTTAATTTAAGGAAACTTACCTTGCAAAGATTCATTTTACTACAAAAAGGAACAGACTTTCTGAGGTCTGAAGGGATTTGTACTTGAAGATACTCCAGTCAGCAGGGGGTCATGTTGAGCATTCTGCAGACAGAATTGTTTCAAATCTGCAGCTGCCTGGGAAACCTGTATATAACAAAGGGTGGGGGATGTGGGTGGGAGGTGGTGACAATGTTTTAATGAAGTTTTTCTCAAATCTTCAAAAATACCTGCCAATAAACACTTCTCTTAACTCAAAAAAGATATATACTAATTGAAGCTCAACAGTCATATACTGAGCTTTTATACTTAAAACACTGCATGTAAATAAGTACGAACAGTACAATTCTGTTTGTTTGTAAAGCATAGCACATCCTGCTAGTTTATTAATAAATAGGTTGTTCTAGTGTAACCTTGAGGGTACTCAACATCTTGTCTTTTATTAAAAGCAGTACACAGGATATTATAGTTAAAAAGTGTTAAAATGCTAGTAAACTATCACTCTGTCTTGAAAGCAGTATGGGAAATGGGAAAATGCTACTCCGAGTGAACATCATATTCAAAATCTGAACCATTCAGTTTATTGTTTTGGTGTATGTTCCATCAGCTGTCTAATGTTACAAAACTGGACAGTGACAGTTTCTGCTCAGTGTCATGTGACTGAAAGGCTGATTAGCAAACTTCAGTTTATTTTAACAACTTTACCAAGCAGCCTGCCTTTAAGAAACTGTATGCCTTAAATGTGATTTAATAATTTTCATATATGTATGCAAAGCCATTTAAACAGGACTTAAGGAACTTCTGTGGCTTCATAGTTAAAATAACTTTATATCATTTATCACTTAAACATCTAATATTTGTATATATTCTGGTAAGGTGTGATACAGGACACCAAAACAATAAACTGAATAGTTCAGATATATAACATGAATGACTAAAGGATGCCTCAAATACATACAATATCCTAACTCTTGAATTGAGGTTTAAGAAGATGGAGAAGATAATCATTTATTGTTTTAACTTCCCGTAAGGAGGGTGAGAACAGGTGTCCAGTCTGGCTGGGTAATATTTAGCCTTTGAAAGGGAGCTTAGGGCATCACAAATGCTCTCTGCAAAGAATTTCTGCACATGACAGGTGTACCCCAGACATTAACCTGATAAAAGGATCCATCTTCATGAGATGAATCTAAACTCTTCTTGGAATCTATTTATATGTTTGGCTTATATACCAATCCAGGGTAATGAGTTCCATAAATTTATTTAGCAACTGTGTGAGTAAACAGTTTATAAATACCTGGTACCAAGTACTATAACAAATGGGTACCCTGCTCCCCTAAAAGGTGTAGCTACAGTGGGGGAATGGTGGTATAATTTTTCACTGTCTTATAACATGGTTTCATTCATTCACATTAACCAGCAGTAAAGAATGTGTTAATTATCTGCCTAAAGTGTAGGTAGGCTCCAGCTTAACTCCCTTTCACAAACTTCTCGTCACCTCTATGTGCCAAATATAATTTTAGGCACTGAGAATATGTAAGAACAGCCAAATCCCTGCTGTTATGGAGCTAACAGTTCAGATGAAAAGAGACAAGGTGCTCTGCAGAAGAAAGAGTGGTTTTTTAGATCAGGACCTAAGAGAAAGTGTCTTTGAGGAGGTGACATTTAAATTGAGATCTCAGTAACAAGAGATCCAGCCAAGTGACCATCAGTGAGAAAATGATCAGTGAGAATTCCAATCAGTGGGGAAAATGGACACAAAGGCTTAAAACTCTAACAAGCTTCTAGCCCCTATGGCACTGTAATAATCACCATCCAGGAGGCTGAAACCCTATAATCCTGGCATAATAATCAGCGCCCTCTTTCACTCTCAAAAGTGCCCTGGGGTAAGTGTATGGTTACCCAACAGTGGGAGAGTCTGTCAAGCATTTGTGATAATTTCTATCAACTACTCACATAAAGGTTTTAAAAGTAAAGCTGTGGTAATTCGAAAGTAAAATATCACTACAAAACCATCTAGCATAGAGTCATGGGTAAAACAGAAGCACAAAATGAAATCGAACTAACCACATTTTGCAACATGTCTAATGAAAAGCTCATTTAAAGTCCCAAGGTGTGATGCCTCCACTCCTTGCTACACACAGCCCTGGCATCAGACAAATTGAGATTTCTAAAACCAAATCACTTGTGGTGCCTTTAATGATTCCGACCAAAACCCTCCTAAGAATAGGAGGAAGGCATCATGCTGGGGAGTTACTGGAGGGGCTAGAGTTTTTATGGTAAAGCCCTCAGAGTACTTGAGCCTGAGGACTTCAACTCATTTTCTTTGCAGATTAGGGCTAAATACCCCTACTTAACACTTTTCTGTTTTTAACCAGCATTCTTCCCCTCCCCCCAATCTATGATAAAGACACGCCTGAATGATAAGATAGTGATTTCAAAGTTTAACCCAGTCAAGACTAACCATAAATCACTGGGATGAGGTAAGAATCTGGAGATTAGAGAAATGGATTCGAGACTGCAATGGAGTTTACAACACTTAAAAGGACAGAAAGAGAGGAGAATCCCACCCCAAGACTGATGGGAATTTCCCTTCCCTCCCGAGATGACCACAACTGAGTAAACTAGGTCCCTGACATTTCTACTTAAGGAAATGGGTAAATAGGAGACCATCTTACTCCACAAAACATTTCAGGGGGAAGTAAAAACTAGCCTAATGAGTACAGAATCAAATCATCTTGGAAACTGGCTTTTTCTTTCAACAGAGTGCATGCTTTATACTCTTCTCTGTTTCTTTTTTAATTACAAGTGTCACACGTAAACTGACCTGCACCAGAAAGAAGCCAGTCCACGCAGGATTTAAGAAATCAGGAAACTCGAAATAGCACTAGAACGTCAGGTTGTCATATCACCACACACAAAAGGCTTTTTCCCCAAAGTAAATACCCCAGGACAAGATCAATGCTAACTAGATGCCAAAATAAATAACACTGGTCCACCCTAATTACTTTTTCGGGTACGCGCGGACCAGTAGATATACCCAAAGTCACAACACAGCAAACGGTGCCAAACAGATACGAAATGCACGCTTTGTACGAAGTTGTACAGGGCACCAGTGGTAACCTTAGACATTGCGAACTTTTCCAAAACAGGCTTCTTTAACCTACAATTAAAGTTACGCAAGAATTCGTTTTCAAGTGTGTGTTCGGTGAATGAGAGGAGCTGGAAGTAAGACTCTACTACTAAAGAGAGTGGATTTGGGAAAGTTCTGAAATGCAAAGAAAAAATACTTCTGAATCAAAAGTCGGATAAAACCCCGTCGGGTGACAAAAAACAGAGGAGCTGGTCGAGAGGGCCGGGAAGGGTGCGGACTGCGCGCGGAGGAGCAGCTGTTGGCGAGCACAGCCGCGGAGTCACTACGGAGGGAGGGAGACGGGGAGGAGGACCGGAATGCGGAAAGCCGCTGTTCAAACCAGGGCCAGCCCGCCTTGGAAAGTCTTGGGGCGGAAGGGCGCACTAACCGGCCCCCCAAACCACAGCGCCGACCTGCGCCGCTACTTTTCTAAAGCTGGCCGCCGAGCTCGCCGCCGCCGCCGCCGAGAGCGCGTCCTCCCTAGGGGTGGCGAGAGCCGAACGCAAGCCTCGCTCGCCGCGCCAGCTCGCCTGCCGGATCCCCCCCCGCCCCCTCCCCCTCCGCCGCCCGCCCCCGCTCACCTTCACGCGGTTGAGCCCGGCCTCCAGCCGGAGCTGTTGAACCACTTTCTTCATAGCGGCGACGCTGGAGGAACCAGACATGGCGCACGCGAGAGCTGGGCAGATCGGCAATCCGTCGATGGATCGGTGGTGGGTCCGCAGGGCCAGACGGCGGGACTGCGGGGCGGCGGGGCGGCGGAGCGGGAGGCGGGGCTCGGAACTTTGTCTCTAAGTTTCCGGTTCTTTGCCCCGTGGCTCCACCCGCGGCGCGCATGCGCGCCCTCCTCCGCCTTCTGTTTTAGCTCCTCACCCATGCGGGAGCCCGAGCCTCAGGGGGGTGAGGGGAGAGCTGGGAGCGAGAAGGGGCGGAGCGGACGGTGGGCGCGGCAGCGGCGGGATGCTAACGCGACCAGACACCCATCCTCTCCGCTCTCCCTCTCCGGAAAGGCCGATTTGAGAGAGGTAAGGAAAGAGCTTGTCGTTATCCTCCAAGACCCGAGGGGACCGGTGAGAGAAGTCAGATATTGAGGGACTTTGTAAAAGGCCTGGTGGCGGGACGACGAGGCGGTTCCTGTTTTCCTGACGGAGTTGGCGGCAGAGGTTGAGGGCAGGGAAGGGGAGAGCCTTACCGAGGCGTAGGAGCTAGAAATACGGGCGTGAGTCACTGGCACCCTGTCCCCTTAGAGACGCATCCCTAAGTGACCCGAGTTTGTCCAACGGGCGGCCCATCCGCAGCCCGCTTCCCCATCGTCGGACCCCAATAGGAGTAGGTGTAAGGTTAGGGACCTCAACAGCAAGAAAATTTTGACTCTTCTCTCTAGTGCTTAGCTATAAACATGAATCACCTATGTATCTCCTCAGCTGGCATCTCACTACTGGTTCAATCAGTCATTCTCTCTAGTCTTGATCTCTTTTTCTATTGTGGTTTACAAATAATTACAGCTTTCTCATAACATGGGCTTGCTTCATGGATATGATACTGCTTCATGACTTCCCTTTATACATTCATTTTGCTTCAGTATCTACGAACTACATACTTGAATCTTGAGATCTTCTCCCAATTCTAATTCCTAGGGGCTCGTCTTTTCATGCCAGGCCACTTTGTCTCTGGCCAGCCAGGATTTGGTCTTTAGTACTGATCCAGTCAGTAATGACAAAGGGAATTGTAGCTCAAAACACGGCTTGTTTGCTGTTCCTTTAGAAGGAATAGTATAGGGGGGCAGTTTAACTTAAGATAATAGTAAAGCAGGTCTTGATTGCTCTATCTTGAGTTTGCTTAATTAAAAATTTGTTCTGAGTTAGAATATCAAGTTTTTAATGCATCCAGAAAAATTGAAAGTTGTAGTCTCCCAATTGGCATACTAGTTAATGAATGCCAGTATGCTGTGTTTAATATAGATTATTACCATTAATTCTTATCTAATAAAGAAGTTGAGTTGTGCTTTGTTAGGTTCATAATTGAGACTAATAGTAGTACAATGTCAGAAAGAGCCTTTGGATAGATACAGAAATAGAAATATATTAATGTTTCCTTAAAGCACTAATGTATTTAAAATAGCGTTTGAGATGGTTAAAATGACAAATCACATTTTGTTTTAATTGTTGTAAAAAATTTATATAGGAAGTAATATGTGGAAATAATTTGATTTGAAAGATTGTGTGTCCCAGAATATAATCTTTTAATTTTGATACCATTAGAACAATTAGTGGAGTCTGATAGGATTTCATAGAGATGTAATCAGTACTAGATCACAGGAATTTTAAGTTCTGTCAGATTTAAATCACCATCTTAACATAAAGCAATGCTTTGGAATCTTTTTCTTTTTTTTTTTTAAGAGAAAGAAGGTTTATTCAGGGAGATACACACTCCGTAGACAGTGTGGGCCATCTCAGAAGGTGAAAGGCACCAGGGTAAGGGGGTTGTCAGTTTTTATAGGGGTGGGTAATTTCGTAGGCTAATGAGTGGGAGGAGTATTCTAGCTGTTTGGGGGGAGGGGTGAGGATTTCCAGGAATTGGGCCATGGCCCACTTTCTGACCTTTATGGTCAGCCTAGGAACTGTCATGGCACCTGTGGGTGTGTCATTGAGCTTGCTGATCTGTTACAGTGGAAGTCAACTCATCCACCATCTTGGACCTATTTGGTTCTAATGAGTTTATGTCGTGTCCTCCAGCTATGTCATTCTTTTAAAGGTTGTGCCCTGCCCCCTTCCTGTCTCATTCCCCGCTCAGAGATTTTACTCCCATAATCTTATGGGAAGCAGAGGGGTGATGGTCTGTCTTCTGTAGCTGCTTCAGGGCTGAGTAGGGGCGTCAACCCTGCCTGTCAGGGAGTGAAAATCTCTGGATGCCTGATCTAGAGATCCCAGGGGCAGGACAGCTTCTTGTTTTGAGTTGGTATGGGCTGGAATCCTTGCATAGTCATCTTATGTGGGACTGTTGTAACTGCTTCTGTAGCCTTCCTATGAATCTTCTTTTTTTTTTGAATTTTTGAATTTTATTTTATTTATTTTTTTATACAGCAGGTTCTTATTAGTCATCCATTTTATACACATCAGTGTATACATGTCAACCCCAATCTCCCAATTCATCACACCACCACTACCACCCCCCGCCGCTTTTCCCCCTTGGTGTCCATACGTTTGTCCTCTACTTCTGTGTCTCAATTTCTGCCCTGCAAACCGGTTCATCTGTACCATTTTTCTAGGTTCCACATATACGTGTTAATATACGGTATTTGTTTTTCTCCTTCTGACTTACTTCACTCTGTATGACAGTCTCTAGATTCATCCACGTCTCTACAAATGACCCAGTCTTCTTGAAGAGGAAGTACTTTTGTAACAGCATCAGAGTACAATGATAACTATCTATAAATGACAAGACTTAAAAGGCATGGTTAAACATCTTATTACAGTGTAATCCATAAAGAAGTGACAGACAACATTTTAAGATGACAACTAGAACTATAGCATAATACCAGGACATATCCAAATTCCAGAAACTATATAATTTTTAGAATGTCTATGTTAATAACATTCATCTATACAGTATATCTTAAGTAGGTTAATCGCTCGTGTGAAAATGCTCTCTATGTAATTTAACATACCAAATAATACTGGTTTAATATTTCTCTCTGAGATGCCTCAGGGGCCCTCCAAAGCATCCCAAAGTTAGCTGAAAGTCAAAAGAACTTTGATTAAAATTTGATATTTGGGGGCTTCCCTGGTAGCGCAGTGGTTGAGAATCTGCCTGCCAATGCAGGGGACACAGGTTCGAGCCCTGGTCTGGGAAGATCCCACATGCCGCGGAGCAACTAGGCCCGTGAGCCACAACTACTGAGCCTGCGCGTCTGGAGCCTGTGCTCTGCAACAAGAGAGGCCGCGATAATGAGAGGCCCGTGCACCGTGATGAAGAGTGGCCCCCACTTGCCGCAACTAGAGAAAGCCCTCACACAGAAACGAAGACCCAACACAGCCATAAATAAAATAAATAAATAAATAAAACCCAAAGTTTAAAAAAAAAAAAATTTGATATTTGGGAAGTTTCTCAAAAAGTTTCAACACTTAATCAAATAAGGTCATTGGTCACTGTGAGACAATACTTATTTGTTAACCAAAGTTACAAGAGATCTCAAAAGCAAACACAGATCACTTAAAAGCAAAGAAACTCACACAATATGTTATCAGAAACGGCATTCCAGGGACTTCCCTGGTGGCACAGTGGTTAAGAATCTGTTTGCCAATGCAGGGGACACGAGTTTGAGCCCTGGTCCAGGAAGATCCCACATGCCGTGGAGCAACTAAGCTCATGCACCACAACTACTACTGAGCCTGCGCTCTAGAGCCCGCGAGCCACAACTACTGAGTCCACACACCGCAACTACTAAAGCCCATGCGCCCAGAGCCCGTGCTCCGCAATAAGAGAAGCCACCACAATGAGAAGCCCGTGCACCGCAACAAAGACTAGCCCCCACTCGCTGCAACTAGAGAAAGCCCGCGTGCAGCAAGGAAGACCCAATGCAGCCAAAACTAAATACATAAAATAAATAAATTTATAAGAAAAAACAGTATTCCAAGAAAACCTTGTTCTCGGGACTTCCCTGGTGGCTCAGTTGTTGAGAATCCGCCTGCCAACGCAGGGGACATGGGTCCAATTCCCTGGTCTGGGAAGATCCCACATGCCGCGGAGCATCTAGGCCACAACTACTGAGCCCGTGTGCCTAGAGTCCATGCTCCGCAGCAAGAGAAGCCCGTGCACCACAACAAAAAGTAGCCCCGGCTCAATGCAACTAGAGAAAGCCCACGTGCAGCAATGAAGACCCAATGCAACCCCAAATAAATAAATAAATAAATAATTTTTTTAAAAAAAAGGAAAAGAAAACCTTGTTTTTTTAACAGAAAGAGAAACCAAATCCAAGTCTTACCTTAGCTTACTCCCAACAAAATCCATTTACCCACCTAAATTCAATCCAATCTTAGAAAATCCTGATCATGCATAACTCTTCAGTATTTTTTCATCCTCACACCTTCTTTTA
This sequence comes from Balaenoptera musculus, assembly GCF_009873245.2. Classification (NCBI taxonomy): domain Eukaryota; kingdom Metazoa; phylum Chordata; class Mammalia; order Artiodactyla; family Balaenopteridae; genus Balaenoptera; species Balaenoptera musculus. The sequence goes on from NC_045785.1 coordinate 74,055,461, forward strand.
CTGAAGACACATATCTAACTTTGCTTAAAAATTTTTCCACATTGGGTTACTTTTCTTACTGACAAATTTGCAATAGATATAATAAAGTCTAGTAAACCTAAGTACAACAGAAATATTGTACAATATTATACTTAACATTGATGATTCTAAAGACATGTCTATATTAATCAAGCCAACAAGCTTAAGCCACCTTCAATACCAGATATCAGTTTAGTACTGAATATTTTCCAATACTACTGGGGCTAATCTTTGTTGCAATGCACGGGCTTCTCATCGCGGTGGCTTTTCTTGTTGCAGAGCATGGGCTCTAGGCACGCAGGCTTCAGTACTTGCGGCACGTGGGCTCAGTAGTTGTGGCTCGTGGGCTCTAGAGCGCAGGCTCAGTAGTTGCGGCGCACAGGCTTAGTTGCTCCTCTGCATGTGGTATCTTCCCAGACCAGGGCTCAAACTCGTGTCCCCTGCATTGGCAGATGGATTCATAACCACTGCGCCACCAGGTGAAATTCATTCTGGCCAGATTATTTTCTATTTCTGAGTATATAAGCGCTAATTTCCTTTAAGTCAGTGAAATAGAGCTCTTTTACTAATTACTTTTCGGCAATACCATACATCTACGACACACATAGATACATACAAACACACAAACAAACACAGAGGCCTCATTGTTCCCATTCCAGAATTTCAGCCATGAGCCAGGTACAGCAATGTAAAACCCATCAGTCTGCAAAAGAGGTTGGATTAAAATTGGGTTTCTGGCCGATGTAACAAATCAAGCTCACTTGTCTAGATGGCTAAACCCTTGTTAATAATATTTATGGAAAAGATGCTTAAGATTTTTATTTGTCCTTGACAAGTTCCAATTTACCCCCTTTTTCAAAATCTGCATTTTAAAAAGATGGCAGAGATAAGGGTTCCTGGAGAAAACCAGGTAGGATATTTGCATCTCAAAGGCACAGGCAAGTTCCTCCTAGTATGACTCTGTTTCTCCTTTAACACTTACAAGTCTCTTAAGATAAATAGGGAAGCTTTTGGAAGTGATAAAAGGATTGGTGGGCTTTGGATTATTTTTGGAGCCAAACCTCTGATCCTGTAGAGACCAGATTTGTAAAACAAGGGCAGTTTGGGGTTTTTTTTTCTTTTTTTAAATAATTGGGTGGCTACCTCAATGATACTGAAGGACCGATATACCTTTTAACCTATGTTGGAATGTTTTACTTTCCTCATTTAGCTTAGGGGAGAACGCCTCCCCCAAAATTTCTAGCAGGTACGGTTAGCTTAGACCAGTGGCTTCCCATTTTGTTATGCTATTTACAACACTTTTGGGGATCCTCCCTGGGTTTAAGAAATTTTTTAATTATAGCCCTCAGTCAGGCCTTTGATCTGAGGAGGCTTGCCTACAGCCTCATGTGATCTCATTTTTAAAGGTAGCCAGACAATTTTCTTTTTTTTCTCCGTTCCATTCCTATCCTGCAGGCACCCTCAGCTTGAATTTTAAGTTTTGTCAGATTTAAATCACTATCTTAATATAAAACAAAGCTTTGGAATCTTGAAAAAACTTCTCTACTATTGGTATTATAGTATATCCCTAAGGATTGTCCCACTTTGATAATTCTTTTTTAGAGTAGTAATTCTGCTACCTTATTTTTTAACTTTTATTATATATTTATATACTTTGAATTTTATTGTGTATTCTTGTAAACTGTCATACATTTTCTGAGGAAAAACACAAGAAATAATACACAAACATAGGTACACAAACCTGATATACTTAAAGACTGATATTTTCATCTGGAACAATTGTTCACATTTATTATTATTGAAGTATCCAAGGCCAGGAAGAAATGCAAAGGATAAAACAATTTTCATCATTCTACAGCCATTTGTATAAGTTTAGTCTTTCTACTTCCAAAAGTATATTTCTACTTTGTGTAAAATACTATATATATTTAACCTTAATTTTTGACCAAGAGAAAATGAATTGTTTAGAATAGTAAAAAATGTTCTAGTCACAAGTCTATTATAATTTACCACTTTACTTAGTTGTATGGGATATATGTTCATTTCATTGCAGTTACCAGCCCTACTTACTAGTAGTATATCTTTTTGAATTATGATGATAAGATTGTATACTTATCAAGTTTTCATTTTGAGTCTAAAGCCTTTTGTGTTTTTCTGTTTATTTTTTGAATGAATCAAAGACCAGAAATGAGTGGAATGCTATCTTAAACAAGCCAAAAATCTGTTATAACCTTTATTAAATACTACTTCAATGAAGAAAGATTAAAAAAACCCTACAAAATTACCCCATTCAGACGTTGGTGAATATGTCCCTCAGTCCAAGTCGACCTTCCTCATCAGAGGTAAGAAAATCTTTTTACACTAAAATATGAGAAAAACCTGCTTATCATTGGATTTGAAAAGTTTTGATAAAGCAAAAATATGGATTATATAAAGTATTAGATACCAGCTCCACTGTGAACCCAACTTTGTGTATCCCAGTACTTGATTACAGTTCTCGTATCTCTAAGGACCCCAATTATACTGGGACCTCCAATGCATTGATCCTATCACCTTTTTTTGTTTGTTTGTTTATTCCTCTTCTCGGGATGCCTTCCATGGCTGGCTTAAATATCACGGAGCACTGTTTTTGTTTTCTTTTTGGAATTTTTGAGTTTTATTTATTTTTTTATACAGCAGGTTCTTATTAGTTATCCATTTTATACATATTAGTGTATACATGTCAATCCCAATCGCCCAATTCATCACACCACCACCCCCACCCCCCTGCCACTTTCCCCACTTGGTGTCCATACGTTTGTTCTCTACATCTGTGTCTCTATTTCTGCCCTGCAAACTCACGGAGCATTCTTGATCACTCTCTTGCACATACTTCTGACTCCTTGCCCTCTCATTTCATTGTACTCCTTGACAAAACAAAAACCCTGCTTAATCTTCTTCACTTATTCTTCACATATACCTACAGTGGAACATGGCTGGAGAAAAATATACCAGCATAGGACTATTCTCATTTTAAATTAATGACCATGAATCTCAAGTGGAACTTTTTGCTAGTAGGCAGTAAGACTATCTCCCACTCACTCATTCACTCTTCCACTATTCTAGATAACTATTTCATACCTTCTCAAACCCCCAATACCTTCTTCTCATTTTCACTTTAAATCAACTCCAGTCAAGCTTTCACTCCACTATTCCACCAAAACTGCTCCGTTAAATTCACCTTTACATTACTAAATCTATTGCTTAATTCTTATTCCACATATGCTTGATCTGTGTGTGCACAATAGTTGACACTGTTGATCACTCTGTCTTCCTTGACATAATTCCTTCACTTGGCTTTTAGCATACACATTATCTTGGTTTTCCTTCTACATTCCTTGTTATTCATTCTCAGTCTTCTTTTCTGTGTCGTTTTCTTCTTCCTGATCTCTTGATATTGGGGAATTTCAGGGGTCAGCTCTTTGTTCTCTTCTCTGTTTGCACTCATTGTGATCTCATCCAGTCTAGTAGCTTTAAATACCAACTTTATGCTAAGTATTCTCACATTTATATCCCCATCCCAGCCCTCTTTCCCAAACTCCAGATTGATATTTTCAGCTGCCTACTTGAAATCTCCGCTTGGATAATCAATAGACAGCTGAAACTCAGTATGTCTGAAACTGAACTACAGTTCTCCCCCCAGCCCAAACCCGTACTAACCATGACCTTACCCATCTCAGTTGATGGCAAATCCATCCTTTCGATATCTGAGGCCAAACACCTTGGAGTCATACTTCACACCTTACTCAAACTTCACTTCTTGGACTCTAGCTTCAAATTATATACAAAATCTGACCACTTCCCATCACCTATATTGTTAGCATGTTAGTCTGAGCCACTATCACCTCACACTTTAATTATTCAAATAACTTTATAACAGGTTCCATTTTCTTGTCCCTTATAGTCTGTTCTATTATCCCTTTAATAATTATTAAATATACAAATATTTGGAAGTAGAGCACTATGTATGCCCAAATGTGAAGTAATATGTAATACAGGGTATTATGAAGTATTCTTACCCCAGTTGATTAACACGTGTCAATTGAGGACTATAAAGTCAACTCTTTACAGGAGAGAGAAGGATTGGAGAAATAAGTTAAATGACACCTTAGGAGTTAATAAGGTAAATTCAGAATGCAGAACAGCCTGTTAAACAATTGGTCCAGTCTCTTTAAAAAGTGCCATGAAGAGAAAAAAAAGCAGGTCTGGAAAACTCTTCCAAATTAAGCTTTTTAAAAGTTGTGACAAAGGGGAGAGGGAGAGAGGAAGGACAAATTAGGAGTACGGGATTAATAGATACATACTAGTATACATAAGATAAATAAGCAACAAGGATTTACTGTATAGCACAGGGAATTATATTCAGTGTCTTATAATAACCTCTAATGGAATATAATCTGAAAGAAAATAACTGAATCACTTTGCTGTATACCTGAAACTAGCACAAATTGTAAATCAACTATACTTCAATTAAAAAAAATAAAAGACGTAACAACCAAATGCAATATGTTATCCTTGATTGAATTCTAGATTGAAAAAACATTCTGAGGACAGTTGGACAATTGGCGAAATTTGTATATGGACTAGATATTAGTTGACATTAAGGAATTGTTAATTTTCTTAGATTTGTATCCGGACTATTCTATTTAAAACTGAAAACTACTCCCTCTTTTATCTTCCCAGTTTCCTTGCCCTGCTCTACTTATTCTCTTTTCCCAGTACTGCCCACTTTCTGATTTGCTATATCACTTACCAGTGTTTTATATTTAATGTTTATTGTCTGTGTCCCTCACAGGACGGAGACTAGTCTGAGGAAAATGAGTCACTTGCCTTTGGTGCAAAACTTAAGCAGGCACCAAAAAATTAAGTAATTAAGATAAATATTTTAATAAAAGATTATTAAAATGAAAAATTAATGCAAAAACCTGTGACAAACAAGATATCAACATTTTAAATAGAAACAGGATCTAATAGTGCTATGCCTAGCCATTTTGGAGCCTGAGGCAAAAGGCAAAATATGTGCCCGTCTGTATACCTTTTAATGTATTTTTATTATTTATTTATTTATTGTAAAATAGTTATTTTTATTTTTACTTATTTAAAAAAATTTTTTTAATCAAAGTATAGTTAATTTACAATATCATGTAAGTTTCAGGTATACAGCACAGCGACTCAGATATATATATATATATGAATATATATATATATATTCTTTTTCAGATTATTTTCTCTTATAGGTTATTGTATAATATTGATAGTTCCCTGTCCCATTTAATGTATTTTTAAAATAATACTTTTAGTAAGAATATTATTGATGAATTTGCTTCCATTAAAGCCAGGATAAAGTTGGGTTTTGATATAAATAGAATGTTTAACCTTAAAATGATGTTGTGAGTTTTAATACAGGCTTTCAAAATTTTCAATATTTTTTCAACTATGTTGTTCTGGAAAAAGTTAACCATTAAGAAATGTATTTTTTAAAAAGACATGTATATAGCAGTTCATATTTTTCCTTTCTACTCAGGCTCTAATAGTACCATTCTGTCTTTAAATTTATGATATTTTATTCATCATGAATTTTTTGCATTGAATAGATTTATTTATTTATTTATTTATTTATTTATTTATTTTATTTTTGGCTGTGTTGGGTATTCCTCGCTGCGCATGGGCCCTCCCTAGTTGCGGTGAGCGGGAGCTACTCTGCTACTCTCCTTTGTGGTGTGCGGGCTTCTCATTGCGCTGGCCCCTCCCACTGTGGAGCACAGGCTCTAGGCATGCGCGCTTCAGCAGTCGCAGCACACGGGCTCAGTAGTTGTGGCTCGCGGGCTCCAGAGCACAGGCTCAGTAGTCATGGCACATGGGCCCATCTGCTCCATGGCATGTGGGATCTTCCCGGGCCAGGGCTCAAACCCGTGTTCGAGGGGGATTCTTCCCATGTTAGCAGGCGGATTCCCAGCTGCTGAGCCACCAGGGAAGTCCCTGAATAGATTTTTTTAAATATTATTTATCTTGATTACTGAGGTTTTGGTACCCCTTTAAATTTTGTACCTGAGGTGAGTGCTTCACTTCCCTCACCCTTCTTCTTGTCCTGATACCTCATTAGAATATCAGCTGCGTGCAGGCAAGGATCTTTGTTTTATTCACTACATATTCATAGTACCTAGAACAGTGCTGGCACATAGTAGGCATATTTGTTGAATGAATGAATAAATCCAAATTCCCAATAAATTAATTTACTTCACAAAATGTGTCAAAGGCCAGGAAATGTTTTGTCAACTATATTTTCTTTGTATTGCTTCCTCTTTCCATTATAGAATGAAAGTCTATACACTTTGAATTATAATTCATGAATTGTTATAAAATATATAGAAGTAATTACTTCATCTATAAAAGAGTAAAATGTTTAGTTCAAGAAATATTTTTTCTCCTGTAAAATATTAATGCATTTATATAATGGGCAAGGCCATATTTACTTCAGATTTCTGAAGGTTTTACAAATATTTAATAGTATTTATAGTATATATATATATATATATATATATAGTATATATAGTATATATAGTAATAGTATTTATAGTATAGCTTTAATATTTAATATTATAGTATTAATATATAGTATAGCTTTAGCTGTTAATAGGAGGGCATAGTTAGAGAATAATCTTTTAAATGCCCTGATATTCAAAATACAACATATAGGAAACTTCACTATTCCATCTATTCAAACATCTTAAACTGTTGGTTAATATTCTGACATCAGAACTACACAAGTAATCTGCTTGGTCTATAAAAACAACTTGAGCAAAATACTCAGTTCAAGAGCCATTGTCATTTCCTATAAAAATTACTAATAAGGTCATATTTACTTAAAATTTTTAAAATTTTTCTCAGATACTTAATATCATAGAGTATAATCATTTCAATGCTTTGACTTTTAATATACATGAATAGCAAACTTTAATTAGACTAAAAGATAAGACTTTATTTGCTGTAATTGTTCTGTTGTAGTAATCTAAATATTCTTCTCAATAGATGAATTCTAACTGAGGTCATAAAACACTAATAGGAAAAAGGGTAGTACATATAAGCACAGACAAGCTAAGCTTACAGACATGCCCTATGTGAAAACAACCATTCCTTTCCCCATCACTGGTCAGGAATAGGAATATTCCATGTTTATTTCAATTATGTTTATTAAACTTAAAATTCTAGAGGACATCAGTTGATTTTTTTCACTTTAAAAATATTTTAACTGATTTTATTCTCAATTTATTCAGTTGGTGGAACTTCATGTTTTTTATGTCCCTGAAGGATCTTGGAACTATCAGTTTAATACCATTTCAATACAAGTTGTTAACAAATTAATATTAGCTGGATTTATAAGGCAAGTATTTTGTAGTCATGTTACAATGTGCCTGAAAAAGCAATTTTCTTTTTTCTGCAGAGAAAAATGCTTTCTGGAAATTCAAAAATTCTAAGTGAAAAATATCTTATTCATGTGATGGATCCAGTCCCTGACTTAATGAATACTATCAATAAGTAGTGCTATATAACAGTTAAAAAGTACTATAGGAACAGATGTCACTTAGCCATAGTACTGCCACCTAGGAAACAGAGTATAACCTGTGTATTACTATGGCTATACCCAAGGAGAATTAAGAGAGAAATTATCTGAAATTAGAAACCTGTTGAAGAGCTGTGAATAGTGATTAAACCAGTATATCTACAATGACTTTTTCACTGAACTATTTAAAAATAGAAACAGAATACACACACACACACACACACACACGTGTATATATATACACTTTTTTTTTTCACATTCACAGAAACACACATGACACTAACTGCCTGTTATTTTTCTTGAAGACACCTCAATCTTCCTAATTTTCCCTATCATTTTCTTCAAGCACACTAACCTCCTTTCTGTTCTGGAACACATTAGACATGGTCCTACCTCAGAACCCTTGTACTTGCTGTTTATTTTGTCTAAAATGCTTTTTTTGCCTTTACATATGCTATCTCATCTCCTTCATGTCTTTGCTCCAATATTACTTTTTTGTTTATATCTTCTCTGATCGGTGTATTTTAAATTGCAGTTACTCTCCCTTCCCTGCTTTATGTTTCTCTATAGTACTTAGCAGTGTCTTATGAATTAAATTTTTTCTCTTATTTTGTTAATTTTTCACTCCCACCATTAGATTGTATGGTCTGTAAGGGCAAAGATATTTGTTTTGTTGATTGCCTTATCCCCAGCCCTTAGAATAATGTCTGACACAAAGAGGGGCTCAATATGTATTTGTTAATTGAATGAATTAATTATGTAATATTCCCATAAGATCCTAGAAAAATAAGAACGCAGAACAAGAACATAAGTGATGGCTTTAAATTTTAGTTGTTGAGGAATGACGTATCCCCAGTGAGCAAAGATGTGGAATCTGACAACATTTGATCATCAAAGAAAATTTTAAGCACTAGCTAATCCTGTCAAACTTCCAAAATATCTGTGGCTAAATCCTTCTTTAATATATGTATAAAATTATATAAATTTCATTGCAAAGTTTTATTTTAACAAAAAATTTGAAGGTAGATGAGAAAAGTAGACAAGCATTTTCCTTTTTAGTACAAAAAGGACTTTTATAAACAGTGTTCATTTGCATAATTTTAAAACTTAATGATTTTATTGATTAAATGACTTTTAGTCATTTATTTTAAAAAATATTTACAGCCTTCAGGGCTACAAAGTACCAGGCAATGTAGAAACACAATATATTAAGCTATATATGATACATAAAATTAGTCTTTGGGTTCACAATAGGTGACTAAAGTTATTAAATCTTTAGTACAGCTGAAACCTATTTCATTTTACATTATAAGGAAATGTCATGATATTTCAGAGTATCTCCTCACCTTACTTTATAAACCCTGAGGGAGCGACTCGGTGAGTTCCTTGGTGAAGATCCTGTTGCAGAAAAATTTTTATTTCTGAAATGCATTGGAAATAATCTAGCTGTAGTAAGTTTTCTTAATTTTTTTCCTTTTGATTAAAGAAAAGCATACCTTAAATTTTGTTTCTTAAATGCTTATCAACTCAACTCTTTAACATACTGTGCAATATGTGATCTCAATCATAATGAAATGGAAATATTAAGCACACACGTCATCAAGAAAAGATGGTCCTTTCTGGCATATTATGGGGCACTAAAATATGGGAGTATTTTTTTGTGTGATTTCCTTGGGAAGAAAAGAAAGACTAATTTTAAATGTGATCATGTATTTTTAAATTTAAATAACAGCGTTTAAAAGCTTTTTAAACAAGTACTTAGGTTGTGGAAAAAAATGGATTCTCATTGAGGTCACAACTAGCCTTATTTGATATGAAATGATGTGACTCCAACATAACTGCATTTGAGGGGACGGGAACCAGCTATATTCTCTGTTGAATACTCCTATTTGTAGCTTGAGTGGCAGAATTTTCTAAATAGAGAGTTTTCCAAGCTGAAATTCTCAACCAGCAAACCATGAGATCTCAAAGCTTCTGGTTTCTTGTATTTATATAAGGTTTATTTCTTTAATCAAGATTTTTCCATACTTAAACCCTTTAAAATGCAGTATATTCCTATTCTATGCTAGTTAACATATCATTATTATGTATTTGCTTATGCGATTATTTGTTTAACATAACTGCCATTAGACTGTAGCTCCCTGTGAGCAGAGACTTTATTTTATTCACTACTGTATTTACAACCAGTGCCTAACAAGGTGTTTAGCACTTAGAGGCATTTAAATGTTTATTGAAAAAATTAAATAATGAATGATAATGGGAAAAAAAAAAACATTTCCCCCCAAAGTAGAACTATAAAGGAATTTGCTATGTGGAATTCTTGGGCTCAGTAGGTAGATTTAAAGTTTTTGTCATTAGAGTTCTGTTTAGTATAGCAGAATATTAATTTGCTGATCATTAAGTTAGTTTTCCTTAATCAGGGAAGGAAAGGAACAACCCTCATAACTTTTTGTTCTTTTTCATGATATGTAAAATTACAAAATACCAATCACAGAATTCTAGATTGGAAGGGACCTAATGGCAATTTAAGACAACTTCTAAAATGCTTCTAATATCAATATTTTATTATAATATTTTCAACAAATATTTATTGATGTTCTTCTGTATATAAAATGAGAAAAAAGAATTGACTATGGATCCTGCTCTTAAAGAATATTCAGTGTAGTGGGGAAGATAAAATACATAAATAATTAAAATAGCATATTCTGTATATTTAGAAGAAAAAGAGACTGCTTCCAGCAGGACAAGAGGGGAGATGGAGAACTTTAAGGAAAAAGTGATCATCAGTTTAGATTTTGACAGATAAATATTTGATCTTGCAAAGATGTTGGGTGGGAGAAGCTTTCTGAGCAGAGAAAATACAATGAGCACAGAAGTGGCAAAGGAGGCAACTCTAGGGAAAAGTGAGTGGTTCGGTTTTTACTAGGGCATTGACTGTGTGAAAGGGAATAGTAGACAACAAGTTGTAAAAGTTGTTTATTGAAGGTCTTGAATGCCAGATTAATGAATTTGGATTTTTTTTTTCTGAAGCTTTGGAGTTTTTGAGCAAAAGATGACATGATGAGAGCCTTAAGAAACTAGAGACAGGAATTGTAACCAGGAGACTTTTGCAGTGGTTAGGCAAGAGGTAAGGAGAGTCTCAGGAACAGGCTGCCTCTCAGATTTCATCTACTACTATTTTCTCCTTGGTTCTACACTTTAGCCACAAAAATCTTCCTTTGGTCCTCACATACAGCGAACTCATTTCTATTTTATCATCTTTGTACTTACCTGGAAATCACTTCCCCCAATTTTCAAATAGCTTGCTTCTTGTTTTCATAATTCAGTTCTCAGCTCAATTATTATCTTTCAAAAATGGCCTTCTCTGACCACCTAGTTTTAGATATTCTTTCTCTGAATTCCTCTCTATTACATCACTGTTTTATTTTCATAAATCACATATCACTATCTTAAATCACATTTATTTAACATCTACTCTCCCAAGTAGAATATAAGCTACATGAGAGCAGGGACTTTGCACTGTTTACAGTTGTATCCCCACCATGTAGAACACTACCTGACACATAGTATATACCTCAATATTTGTTGAAAGAATGAATGAATAACAAATTAACTCTATGGGCTGAATATTTAGGAAATAAAGTTTACAAAGTTGGATTCTAGAACCAGACTACCTGGTTTTGAATCCCAACTTGAAAACTTCCTATTTATAAAATCTTGGGCAAGATGCTTAACCTCTCCTTGCCTCATTCTTGTCTGTGAACTACAGACAATATGTGTGCCTATCACATGGAATTGTGAGGATTAACTGAGCTTTATATGTAAAGCATTTAGAATAGTGCCTGGCACTTAGTAAGTCCATGCAAGTGATAGCCATAATTATTATTATTAAATGACATAGAATTTCTATTATGTTTAGTACAGTGAATAGAAATAGGATTATATTCTACATTTTCTAGAATATAGCCTTAATTACTAGCTTTTTGATTTGATTTTTATGTCACAGAAATATGCCGTCTGCAAGAAAGTGAGGGTAAAAGTAATTGAAAAATGTTACAGAAGCTTTAATTATTTCCTCATTTATTTCCAGGTGAAGGCAAAGCAAGAATCAGAACTGAAACTCAAATCATTTGCTCCTCCATATGTATGTAACGTGACATTTTAAACTTATACTAATTTTTTAACTTATTTTTTAAAGTATAAACTAATTTTTTTTAATTTCCTGTATGTTTTAGGCTCTTCAACCAGAATTATATTTGCTTCCTATAATGGATCATTTAGGAAATATTTATTCAGCATCATCAGCAGTTTCTTTAGATGTGCAACAGACTAATAATGGTGTTGCTGAGGCTGATGGAATAATACACAGACCACTTAGTGTAACTTTGTCAAAGGAAGAACCTGGAACAGATCCCAGTTGTTTAGAAAACACTTTGAAAAAGCTTCTTAACAAGAATCAGGAAGAAGGTGATTTCAACTGGAATGGGAAAGACAAAGAGGTTGTTATAGTACATTTTAACAGTCAGGTCTGGGCAAATTCTGGGCAAATCTAGCCTTACGAATATAGGCAGTATAAAAGGAAAGCTACAATTCACTACGGGGATTTTAAAAAATAGTTTCACCAGTTGGGAGGAAAAAAAGACAATTTAAGTACTGTTCGAAAATAAAAATAAAATCAGGGCTTCTCTGGTGGCGCAGTGGTTAAGAATCCACCTGCCAATGCAGGGCACACGGGTTCAAGCCCTGTTCTGGGAAGATCCCACATGCCGTGGAGCAACTAAGCCCATGTGCCACAACTACTGAGCCTGTGCTCTAGAGCCTGCAAAAAAATAAAAATAAAATTTAAAAATCAAATAAAGTCAAAATACTTACAGCACTTAAATAAAGTCTACCACCTTTTATAATAGTTTCAGATAAAGTTAAGGCTAAAGGAGAAAAGAAGAGAAGTTATTGTTTCATAAAACTTTCGTATTATTATTATAGTTCAGAAGTATCTTAGCCAGGAAAACAGTATCAAACCAAAGCAAAACAACTTTAATGTTGGGAGACATTTGTATTTCAAAGATTTAAAAATTTTTATATGGTTACACCCACCAATTTACTGATAATTCAGTTCTTAAAAAGTGGTAGGTAATTTAAAAAATCAAAATTAAACTTATAAACATATAAATAAAGCTGGAACTACACTCTAAGAATCGATTGAAAAAAAGTCAGTTGAATTTTTTTACCATATTGCATACAGCAAATAAATTGTGATGGAAAAGCAAATATACTAAACATTTATGAATTAAATGAATTCCCCCCCAAAATAATGACAACATTCATTATAGCTGCAAAATACACTTATTCTTTTTTTTTTTTTTTTTTTTTAATTACACTATACTAGGTGTGCTTTATTTATTTATTTATGGCTGTGTTGGATCTTCGTTTCTGTGCGAGGGCTTTCTCTAGTTGTGGCAAGCGGGGGCCACTCTTCATCGCGGTGCGCGGGCCTCTCACTATCGCGGCCTCTCTTGTTGCAGAGCACAGGCTCCAGACGCGCAGGCTCAGTAACTGTGGCTCACGGGCCCATTTGCTCCGCGGCATGTGGGATCTTCCCAGACCAGGGCTCAAACCCGTGTCTCCTGCATTGGCAGGCAGATTCTCAACCACTGCGCCACCAGGGAAGCCCAATACACTTATTCTTAACCAGTTTTTCTTCATCTTCAATTATAAATTATTACATTCTAAGTTTATAGTATACCTAGTGATATTCCAAACCTAGCCCCTTCTTTAAGCGTAGGTACATTTAATATGCTCAGTGAGAGTCTTTACCTCCTTCTTTATCTAGGTATGTCCCTGCAATGTTAAATATGGCTTTCTAGTCATGGTATCAATTAGAGATTAAATGAAAAAACACCTGGGAAAAAATTCAGAGTAGAATCCCACTAGTCCTGAAAAGTACAAGATGAGGTAGCTAATGAAGTAGGCAATTACCCTACATAAAGTTGTGAGTAGTATCATATTTTATACCCTGGGCTACTGGCCAAGATCTTGAACTATGCTATTGATACTTGCACAAAACCCCAAAAAATATTTTGTTGAGAGTATTTAATCCTATGAATTTTGTGTAAGTGTAATTTTTAAATAGTATTAATTTCTTGGTGCTTCACACCAAGAATTTAAGTGAGAACCTAGTGTATGCTCATTTTTAAAAGTTCTAGAAAGATCAATGAGTATTAAGAAGAAAATAAGGATTAACAATAATTCCACCATCCAGAGATAGCTGTTAGTATCTGTTAGTATTTTGGTGTATATTCTTCCAATTTTTTTCAGTTCTTGCTCAAATAAATATTTTTTAATTTTTAAAAAATGAGGACACATGCAAACTCTTTTAAATCCTCTTCTTTTATTTTAGAATATATCATAGTCATTTCATACCAATAAATATAGATCTATATCATTATAGAATTCCCTTGTGGTATATTTGTTTATATAACCTTGTATTAATGTTCTTGCTATTATGAATAGTGCTGCAGCAACATTTTTCTAAATACAGCTTCATGCATTTATCCTGTTATTTTTTTTTGGAGTTTAATGGCTGTTTCTAAGGTAATGTGTTTGTTTGTTTGTTATTCTTATATTCATTGGTTTTATTTTTTAGATTCCACATATAAATGACAACATACAGTATTTGTCTTTCTCTGACTGGCATATTTCACTACGCTTCTTATAAGAACTTTCTAACCTTGTGTGTCTCTTTCTGGTCACATCTTCTTCCTTCCCCAATAGAGATAACTACCACTTTGATTCTCTGAGATAATTATTTTCTTATTTTTCTTTATAGTTTTACAACCTGGATATGTATTCCTTGACAATAATTTAGTTTTGTCTCTTTTGAATTTTATTTAGACAGAATCATATTGAAAGCATTTTATTTGGGACTTTCTTCTTTTACTTGATATTGTAATTGTAAGATTCAATCATGTTGTCATGTATAATACTATTTCATTTCTTTTTATTGTTGTATAACATTTTATTGTATGACTGTATCATAATTTATTTACCTCTTTTGCTGATGGACAGTTGGTTTCCAATTTGGGGCTATTACAAATACTCTATTTTCTACATTCTTATACATGACTCCTAAATGTACATGTGTGCAAGAGGATCTCAAGAGAGTATACCTAGGATTAGCATTGTGTGCACATGTATAATTTCCATGTGTTTTCCAAAGTGGTTGTACCCAGCAGCAATGTCTGAAAGTTCCTGTTGAACCATAATCTTGCCATTCTGTCAGACTACATTCTGAACAATTTGTTCAGATCTTTCTTCCAAATCTACCTTATTCATTCTCTCTTTAGCTGTGTGTAATCTGCTATTAAATGCTTACACTGAATTTTTAATTCCAAATATTTTATTTTTCTTTTCTAGTGGTTCTCTTTGCTTGAACATTTTTTCATACATTTCATGGCCATTTGGATTTATTTTGGTAAATGGTATATCTTTCTCCATTCTTTCACTTTTGTCTGACTTTATATTCAAAATGGGTTTCCTGTAGACAGCATGTATTTAGATCTTAATTTTAATCCAGTTTGACAATCTATGCCTTTTAATAGGGGTCTTTAGACCATTTATATTTAATGTAATTATTGGTTTTAAATCTACCATTTTATTATTTGTTTTCTATTTGTCTCATCTCTTCTATTTTCTCTGTTTTTCTTGTTTTCTTGGTTTTTTTTTTTTTTGATTGAGTAGTTTTTTATAATTCAATTTTATCTCCCCCATTAGCTCATTAGTTATTCCTCATTTTAAAAAGCATTTAGGGCTTCCCTGGTGGCGCAGTGGTTGAGAATCTGCCTGCCAATGCAGGGGACACGGGTTCGAGCCCTGGTCTGGGAAGATCCCACATGCCACGGAACAACTGGGCCCGTGAGCCACAATTACTGAGCCTGCGCGTCTGGAGCCTGTGCTCCGCAACAAGAGAGGCCGCGATGGTGAGAGGCCCGCGCACCGCGATGAAGAGTGGTCCCCACTTGCCGCAACTAAAGAAAGCCCTCGCACAGAAACGAAGACTCAACACAGTCATAAATAAATAAATAAATAAATAAAAGAACGTGAATTTCTTTAAAAAAAAAAAAAAAAAAGCATTTAGTGGTTACCATAGGGTGGAGGTCAGCAAACACCTATTTTTTTTTTTTTGCTCTATTTTAATCCATACTCTATGGCTTGTTTTTTATAAATAAACTTTTATTGGAACACAGCCATGCATGCCCTTTCACTTACATATTGTCAGTAACTGCTTTTGCACTACAGTGACAGAGTTGAGTAGTTGTGACAAAGACTGTAATGGTCTATAAGCCTGAAGTATTTACTGTCTAGCCCTTTAAGAAAAATTTTCTCCAGGATATACATTATACAACTTTAATTTGAAGTACACTTTCAAATTATATACAACTTCATATATAGTATAAGAACATTACAGCAGTATACTTCTAATTCCTCCTCAAATCTTTTGTGCTATTGTTGTTCTACATCTTACCTCTATATATGTTATAAATTCCATAATACATTTTTACCATTTTTACTTTATACTGTGAGTTATCTTTTAAAGGAATTAAAAATAAGGGAAAAATGGACTTCCCTGGTGGCACAGTGGTTAAGAATCCACCTGCCAATGCAGGGGACACAGGTTCGATCCCTGGTCTAGGAAGAGCCCACATGCCATGGAGCAATTAAGCCCATGTGCCACAACTACTGAGCCTGCTCTCTAGGGGCCCACGTGCCACAACTACTGAGCCTGCATGCTGCAACTACTGAAGCCCACGTGCCTAGAGCCCATGCTCCACAACAAGAGAAGCCACTGCAATGAGAAGCCTGTGCCCCGCAACGAAGAGTAGCCCCTGCTTACTGCAGCTAGAGAAAGCCCACGTGCAGCAACAAAGACCCAACGCAGCCAAAAAAAAATTTTAATTAAAATTTAAAAAAACAAGGGAAAAATGACTTTTTTATGTTTAGGAGAGAATTTCTTTCCCCTAACCCAGTGGTAGTAAGCCCATGATGTGTACGTTTGTGATCCTGGGCTCACGATGATCCTGCCAGCTTTTGCTTCTACCCTTCCTTAGCCTTTGCCTAAGACTGGTGGTGGGAGGGTTTCCTAACCCCCTCCTCAGTAGTAAGACTTTACAAGGCCTCAGTAGTAAGACTTTACAAGGCTAAGATTGGTGGGAGGGGAGTTACCTGCTTTTTTGGTGGCTTTTGCTTCTATTCCTCCTTCAAAGCCAGTGGATTTTTGTCTGAGCCCTGCGGTGGGAGAGTTTCCTGCTCCTTCCCCATTGGCTTAAAGCTCTTGCTTTGTGTGAGAGAAGAGTGTTAAGAAGGATGGGGCTTCATACCTGTGTGCCATTGATGGCTCTTTTGAGTCTCCTGCCCTGCCCTCAGTCTTTCTTGAGAGCATATGATACAGGTACATGGAAAGGAGCTTGCTGTTAAGTATTGACTGCCTTTTGTGTCTGGGGATCCTAGAGATTCCAGACTATCTTGGTAGCCCACATTAGCCTTTAGAATTCCTTAAAATTTTGGCTGTTTTCTTCTTACTTCTTTTAATGGAGTTACCTCTTCCTCCTATGCTCTGCCAAAGATGAAACAATTAGTTTATTTTCTCCTTGGAGGGAATTGGAATCTGATTCCTTGCAACCTCAACTCTGATGAGTTCAAGAAGAATTATTATTTTATAGACTATTTATGTTTTTCTCTTTGTTTGGGTGGGTGCACTGTTTGTCTTTCTACATCCTCAGCAAAAGTAGAACTGCAGTTCTTTAATATTGTCAAGTTTGCTGGTATTTTCTTTTATGGTTAGTGCTATTTATGTCTTCTTTAAAAATCCCTTTTCTACCCTGAGATCATGAAAATAGGGCCCTGTATTATATTACAAATATGTTATGGTTAGCTTTTCACATTTAGTTCATTAATATACCAGGAATTAATTTTTATGTGTGATGTGAGATAGAGTTCCTTAATTTTTTCCATATGTACACTACCATTTATTGATGACAGTTGTGCAGTTTTAAAAAATTGTCAGATTGCTCTTTAGTAGTGCATGAAAATTCAAAATATCTGAGCTCTAACATTGTGATATTATCAAATATGACTGGTAAAAATATGCACAGTATGTTTTACAGGTCCTTTAATGAAGAAGAAAAGAAGTATTGTGTTACTTATTTTTATGTGTTAAAATTGATAGTCCCTTTCATTAGTTATCTTTTGTTCTTTCCCAGTGCTACACATCTCTACATTTTTGACACACCTCAACTTTAACATGTTTAATCCTTGACTCTGTTGTTGCCTCCAAACCAGTATACTTTCTTGACTTATTTCTTTGGTTTCATCATTCTTCCAGGTGTTCAGACTTCAAGCTTTGAAAATTTCCTTATTGTATAATAGAATGATAGATTGTTAGGTTAAAAGAACCTTAAAAGCCACCTCAAGTAGCCTCCTTGCTTATATTTTTTCTAATCTGTCCTCTAGAGTGCTGTCAGCATCATTCTTCTTGTTACAAGTTAGATTATTTATCTCCCTACTTAAAAACCCTTTAAAGATTCACTGATTACTACTTAAAGCCCACATCCTTAAGATGGCATAGAGAACTCTTCATACTCTGACTTCAAACCCAGAGTTGCAAATGTTGGTACATGTATGTTGTTCACTGCCTAACTCCAGAAGACTTTCTTCACGTAGATTATGATATGAATGGAGCTTTCAGGATTTGCTCAATGTGGTAGCTGGTTCAATAATTTCTAGCTGTTGTTAGTATTAGTACTATTATTATTATAGTTTGGTGGTAGGGGGAGGAAGAAGTACCAGGTAGTACAACTGGAGGTAGGTAGGGATTTAACTGCAAGATCCTTGTTTGCAAAGCTAAAAAATTTTGTAGGCAGTGGGAAGCCATCTGAAGATTTTAACAGGAGTGGCTTGATTGGATTTCAGTTCTAGAGAAACAATGTAGGTGACAATATGGAGACTAGACTGAGGTAATAAAGACCTGAATTAGGAAATGCAATGGAATGGAAATCAGAAATTGAAGTCTAGAGACTTCTAAGGATTGGGTACTGTGCTGAAAGTGTTTTACATGCACTATGCCATTTTAGAGATAAGGAAACTGAAGCGAGAGAAATAACTTACCTGAGGTCACACCCGCCGTGATAATGCCAGGACCTGAACTCTTGTGTGTTTGACTGAAGCCCATGCTTTACAACACTGTTCTAGAGTAACACTGAACTTTTCACTATTGTCAAAAATGCTATATACATTAGTACAATACTTTGTCTTGCAAATGCCATTTTCTTTGCTTAAATTCCTCTTTCTCTCTTCTTTGCCAGGCAAACATCTCACAGTTAAAAACATAGTTTCACAGTTATCACTCCTTTTTCTATGAGTCTATAACATTTTATATGTACATCTACTCTAGGTCTCAAAACACT
This sequence comes from Balaenoptera musculus, assembly GCF_009873245.2. NCBI lineage: Eukaryota > Metazoa > Chordata > Mammalia > Artiodactyla > Balaenopteridae > Balaenoptera > Balaenoptera musculus. The sequence goes on from NC_045785.1 coordinate 74,074,538, forward strand.
ATATTTTTTCAAAAGTAAATAGGCCTGCTTTCTTATTAAGTTGCATAGGTATTGAATGGTGCATTGCATCATTCTCTAAACCGTTATTAGGAATAAGAGATACATGTCATATATTCCTATCAAAATGTCACTCAGAATCTACTGAGTTTTCCGTTGTTTCTTTTTGGGGCAGGTAGGGGGAGTGATATTTTACTATCAGTTTTAAACAGCTGATGTATCTATTTTTTGTTCCTTTGCCTTGAATATATCTTTTAGAAAATCCCTATTTGTTGTCTTTAAATGACTGAGTCCAGTGCCAGATAGGAAATAAGTGGTAGAAACCTGACTAAAACTAAACCAATATAGGCTTCAGTTTGCAAAATACTGTGGCAACTCTTGTAAAATGACTTTTCAAACACTAATATGACTCCAATTTTTTCTAAATTAAAAAAAGTTGATTTCCCCAAGGGAAAAAAATCTGCATTAACACTACCAGGTTCACTGATCTCTTGTTCATATAGATCATGTGGAACATTAGTGTTAATGTTTTAAAGACATTGTGTGGTTTTCTTATATGGAGAAATTCTGTTAAAATGAAGGGAGATTTTATAAATGAAAATGTATGTGAAATAACAAATGGCATTATATGCTCTGTATTTATACCCAGCACTTTCCAGAGAAGGATCCTCAGAATACTGTTTTAAAAGATGCTTTTGGCAAAAGCTTTATGAAGACAACAAAGTTTGAATAAAACCCAACTTACCCCCTCTTGCAGATTCATATTGTACATAAAAACAGAGAAATCCTGCAATAGGGGTGTGTGTGGGGGGTGGGATTTGTGTTCTGTTAGGATTGCTTTATCCAATTTTTCCCAAACTGAATTTACCAAAGAATTCTCCTTTTGCATAAACTAAAGTTTCATGAAATTCAGTTTGGAAGAGTAAAGTTCATAGAGATTCTGAAACATGGGACAAGAGTGTATAGTATGTACATTAAAAAACAAAATTTTATTTTAGTATTTTCTTAATATTATGAACTTTCTTTGCTATGGATGGACATCAACATCAGCTGGGGGAAAAGCCACTCCAAATGAAAATCAGACTGGAAATAATCAAATTGGAAATGCTGAATTGCCAGGATCACAGGAAGATTCAGATAATGATTATTTTAGCGGCAAAAAAAGGTAATTAATATGGATGTTGATTCTACATGTCATAATCTAGACTATAAGAAAAAGAGTGAGATATCCAGGGTACTGTTATAAAGACTTCTAATTAGAACAAAGATATGAGTGAAGTTAGTGACATTTTTAATTAAAATTACCTTGATTCTGATGTTTACTGTTATATACTAATATTCCCTTCCAACATAATGAGAGATAATTTGTTGCTTAAATTTATTCTGTTGTAATCCTTTTGTCATCAGGGGCAACCTAATGACAGAAAAATTTCTGTCTTCATTTGGCTTTCTTAGAATTAATTTTTCTGCCTCCTTTTATATTCCTAGTTTTGAGTAAACTAATCATGCTTGAGTTTCACATTCGTATCATTTCATTCAAAATTATAGTACTTAGACAACAGTTTTGCATATAGTCTTCTGAAATTAAGATAAGGAATTTTATAAACAATTATTCACAAAAGAACTATAAGCAAAATATGTTTACAAAATTTCCAGTTATTTTACCTTTCTATAGACATTGGACTATGATTTGAATTTAGCTATAATATAATGAAATATTATTTTATAACTCATGCTAAATGTAGTTTATGTTGATCATTAATGATTTTGAAAGATAATATAATGGTTTCAAGCAGACTTTAAAATTTTTTAATGTTATATTTGTGTTTATAGAATATTAAATAAAAAACATGAAAAGTTAATATTCATGGGATCATTTTTTAATATGACTTTCAAATCTGTCATTCCCCTTTAAGTCAGCTTCTTTGGAAAACTGAAGATGATAGAACTAATATCATTAGAAGAGAGGACAATCAGGTATGATTTTTAAATTTTTTAAAAATTTTTATTTATTTTTTTATACAGCAGGTTCTTATTAGTTAGCTATTTTATACATATTAGTGTATATATGTCAATCCCAATCTCCCAATTCATCCCATGACCACCCCCACCCCCCCCGCCGCTTTCCCTCTTTTGTGTCCATACGTTTATTCTCTACATCTGTGTCTCTATTTCTGCCTTACAAACCAGTTCATCTGTACCATTTTTCTAGATTCCACATATATGCATTAATATACGATATTTGTTTTTCTCTTTCTGACTTCACTCTGTATGACAGTCTCTAGGTCCATCCACATCTCTACAAATGACCCAATTTTCGTTCCTTTTTATGGCTGAGTAATATTCCATTGTATACATGTACCACATCTTCTTTATCCATTCGTCTGTTGATGGGCATTTAGGTTGCTTCCATGACCTGGCTATTGTAAATAGTGCTGCATTTTTTTAGATGTGGTATTGCACCATAATATTTATACTGAAATTGAAATGGAACTGCAGATTAAAATGTCTTAAGTTTTCTAACCTTAAATGTTAGAGTAGGGGAGATAAACCTCAAAATTCAGGAGCTTGCCAATTCAGTGAAATTTCTGGGAGTTTCATGATCTGGGACACGTTGAGGTATGCCCTTTAAAGTAAAAACCAGGTTTTTGTATCTTGCCCCAGCTACCATGAAGAATGAGTCACTTGATGGACCTCTTTGGAATTTGGAGATTTACTGCATTCGGATGCATGGCTCCAATTTTTTTTTTTTTAATCAAGTAATCTAAAAGACTGCCAACTTTGAGTGGGCCCAAAGCAAGAGAAGGCTCACAAGGTGATCCAAGAGGCACAGCAAGCAGTGCTGCCAGTTGTGTGCTAATATCCATCTGGTCCAGTGATGCTTGATATGTTAGAATACATATGTTGGTTGTTGGTTGTTGATTATATATGATATGTTGGTTGGAATGCTGAATGGAGTCTGAGACAAGTCCTGATAGGAGAATCACAGCTCAGAGCCTTTGAGTTTTGGAGCAGAGGCATGCCATATTCAGCAAATGATTGTTTTATTGTTGCTAGATATTAATAAAATATGCTGTCTTCACACTTCAAAATTTTTCCAGCTGGTGGGTGCTTAATGCTGTTTCACTGTGGTTTGAATTTTCATTTCCCAGATTACCCATACAGTTGATCATATTTTTATATTTTATAGACTCCATTTTGATAACTTTTTTGGAGAACTACCTTTTCAAGTATTTCTATTGTGTTGTCTGCCATATATTTCTGATTAGTAGAGTTTTTAATATACTTTGGAAGATAGTCCTTTGATGCTTATGTGCATTGCAAATATCTTCCCCTACTCTGTGCCTCGTCTATAATCTGCGTTGTTTAATATGTTGTTTAAGTGTTCCATATCCTTATTTTTTTTCTACATTTTTCTTTCTATGTCTTGGACTGAGAATAGTATATTAGAATCTTCTGTTATTAGTATGTTACTGTTTATCCTTACATCTCCTGTGGTTCTTGATTTATTTAGATTTCTATGTATTATCTGACACAAAGTTGTTCTCATGCAAATAGTAATATTATCACTTTTGCATTATGAAGTGCCCTTCTTTGACTCATTAAATGCTTTTTTGACCTGAATTCTCCCTTACTGCATATCAAGATACTAACCTATCCTTTCTTTTTGTTTACATTTATTTGGTATACCCCTATACTCCTCCCCTACTTTTTTTTCCCAACTTTTCTGAATTGCTTTGTTTTAAGTATGTCTTTAACAGACATGCTAGAGTTGAGTTTCCCTTTGTAAGCCAGTCTGAAAGTCGTTTTCATTTAGTAGATGAGTTATGTCCATTTATGTTTTTGATAGAACTGATACATTTGACCTCAGATTTCTCATTTTACTTTATGTTATAGTTACTATGTGTTACTACGTGGTTTATTTGCACTCCCCCCCGCTCCTGGTATTTAGGAAATCTGAATCTCTTTCTAGTGTTTACCTTTATACGGATACAAATTTATGCTAGTATTCCTAGCCCTCCTTTTTCCTTTTTTTAAAATTTATGCTTCTGATTTTGCTTTGTTACTTCTAAAATTATCCTCTGACTCCTATCTTTAAATTCAAGGCAATTAAAAAGTCATCTTTCCCCCTCCTTTCTCCTCTCATGTACTTTAAGTTGTGTTATTTCTACTTTGTTAAAGAACAGAACATTTATGGGCTGTGCTTCTTGTCTTATCCTCCTCACCTTTGTTTTAGTCTTAGATCTATAATTAAATATGTTCAACACTTACTGCCAGTTCTTTTGCACAAGATTTTTCAATCATTTCTTCATTGGGTAAAGCTCCACTTATTAAAAAAAAAGCTCCCAGGTATGATATTCCCTTACTTCTTACATATTTAAAATTTTGTCTAGATCAGGAATAGGCAGACAAGGCCCACAGCTTGTTTTGTGAAGCATGGGACCTAAAAATGTTTTTTACATTTTTAAAAAGTTGAAAAAAAGAAGAATTGTGACAAATACCATATGTGGCCCACAAAACCTAAATTATTTACTCTGAGGCCTTTTACAGAAGAAGTTTGCTCATCCCTGCTTTAGAGCCTTGATACTTGAAGGATAGCTTGATTGGCTGTAACATCCTTGGCTTACACAATTTTTCCTTGAGTTTATTAAAATGTTGCTCTACTGATGTTTTGTTTTATATGTTACTGTTAAGAAGTATGATGCCAAACTGATTTTCTTTTCTTTGTAAACTGGGTTGGTTATTTTTGTCTGGAAGGCCAGAGGATTTCTTTAATGTGTAGTAGTTTTATCAGACTATATTTCAGTTGAGAGTTCTAGGTCTGGTTTTTATGGGTACCCAGTGGGCCCTTTCAGTATGAAAATCAGGACTTCTTTTATTTCAAGAAATTATAACTCTAGAAAACAATATAAATAGCAGATCCATTCCATGGTTTTTTGTTTTTTTGTTTTTTTTTCAGGGACCTCAATTGGTCTTATCCTAGTTCTTTACCTTTTATCTCTACTACTTTCTCTCTGATCTAGTTTACTATTTTCTTTATGTTTAATTTTCTTTACTCCTTTTATTTCTGTTCTCCATTATGCTTACTGTATTTTTGGTCATATCTGTTCCTTTTTGGATACCTGTTATTCATTTCTGAGACAGTTTTGTTTTTTCTTTAATTTCTTTCTTCAGTTTGGTCAATTTCCATTTTACATCTTCCTGTTATTTTTCCATTTTTATTCTGAGTTTCTAAATTTGTGATTTGTGGTGTTCATTAATACCTAAAATGATTTGATTTAATTTAATTTAATCTATGTTGGGAATATTGTTAATTTTTTCTCTGCTTCTTGGCTGCTGGTTTTGTTTTGTTTTAGTTCTCAGTTTTGAGGGTTTTCAAAAAGTAACTTTGTATGGATGCTAGATTATGTTGTAGATTTTGTCTATGTTTATTTGTGTTGGATTTTTCTGAATTAGTAACAGGTATTCTTATAGAGAAACAGGTGTTCTGGTGGTTTATTTTAGCTTGTATCAATAGATTAAGAAAGCTCTCTCCTGTTGTTATAGTGAAATGCAGTTATTTATTTATGTATTTTCAAATAAATGGGGCCTTTAGGGAAGTGGTCTTTTTTCTTTGTATTCTTCCCTGCTAATTTAATTCAGCAGAGCTCTTAACTTGACCACCTTCTTTTCTCTTACCACCTACCCCTGACGAACATCTCTTGCTTCCAAAGAATTTTCCTCTCACCCAGTAGCTGTGTTTTCCCATAATTGCCACCTCTGGCCCCCTACATTTTAAAAGCCCCTTTCTTTTAGATTCCTCATAGAAAGAGCTTTGATTTACCATTTGGTACCCTTACTCAGTATTCTTCCACCACATGCAGGACCTTCTCCTTTAAGACTAAATTGTGGTTGATGTTTACTGTGTTATCTGTGTATTGTGCTCTTTAATGCATAGCTCCCATAAGACTCTGCTCAGGTGTGAGCTCCGAAGCACACTCTGCTGGTCTAGGGTGTTTATTTCCCCACTTACATATAAATTAAAGTATATGTAAATTAGAGGATTCTGTGTCCTAGTTATTCTCCAGACATAAATTATGGGTGATTGTATTTGCTTTCTTTTTATAGTAGTTGAGAGCATGCATGGAGAGATTTTAGTGGCTGCCATTATCCTGTGGGAACCTGACCTTGTAAGTTAAGGTCAATGCAATAAAATAGAAAAAGAATAATAAAACAAACAAAGTAGGGGTAAGGGATTAATGAAGATAAAAGTAGAAGCTAATAAGTTACAGAAGTTAAGAGCCTGGTAGAATTGAAAACAATTCAATGTCTATAAAGTGGTAGTGGCAGAAACATTAACATTGGTAAGGCTTGAGGTAGTTTATCAAGAAAAGGATAGAAACACAAAAATTAGGTGAGATGAAGGCGATATAACACAAATACAGAGGTGATAAAATTTATGAGAATAAAATGTATGCTAAAATTTGAAAACGTGCTAAGATCTCCAATTTTCTAAGCAAATATAAATAATCAAAATTGGCTCAAAATGAAAAAAATTCAATAGCCATCTTAGAAACATTTAAAAGTTGTCATAACAAGTAACTGAAATCAGAAATCTTGGAAGGAAATCATGTTTAGAAAGGAATATGGATTCTTTTTTTTTATTCTTTTTGAATTTTAAGTTTGAAGCTCCTGTGGTATAATGTCCAAGTAATGTCCAGTGGAATGGAGAAGCTAGAGCACGAGGGTCTATAGTTATAAAGACAGAGTTGGGAGTTCATCACCATACAAGTAAAAAAATGCATTACTGTTGTGCATTACCAGATGTTTACAAATAGGTGAAAAACAATGTGTAACCCTACCAGATCTTACTGATTTACATGTTTGCTTACAGCTAGGTAAAAAAGAGTGCATCAGCCTACCAGACCTTATTGATTTTCCTTCAGTTCCTTGTCAACCTGCTCTTTCTCCAGGAATAACTGATATATTGTTATTACAGATTGAGAGTAAGTATGATGATACCATAGGTACAGATGTAAGTACAGATGATTCTGTGAGGTAAAGTTAAATAATGTTAATGAGGAGTTAATTGTTTAAGCATACAGAGTTTCAGTTTGGGAAGATAAAGTTTTGGCGATAAAGGGGTGGTGGTTGTTGCGTAACATGAATGCATGCAGCGCCATTGAACTGTACATTTAAATATGGTTAAAATGGTCAATTATGTATGTTTTACCACAAGAAGTTAAAGTATTTTAAAGTCTATGACTGTTATGTTGATTACTGCATATGTGTGTCACTAATATTATTTCTGCTTTTTAAATATGTACTCGAAAATATACATTTTTCCATGTAAGATTTAAGTATAATAACTTCGGTCCCAAGATAAATTTACTTAAAGAATTAAAACAAGAGCTATAACTACATGAGCTTTGCCTCGTTTCCATACATGTATATAAATGCAGAAGAGACATACTGTATTGTTTACATATATATAAATCCCCTATAGATACTGAAATGACGACTCAGTGTTTTCCATCATGGCACATGCTGTACTGTAGCCAGAAAACCAGAGTTTGGGGTAAAATTCATACTTGCTGTTGTAAGCATTTTTTAGTTTTATACTCTATATTTTAGGATATGAGCCATCTTTTAGCTTTTAGACATTGATGAGTATGGGTTATAATCTTCTAGGAGAGAATATTATCGAACAAATGAAACAAGTAAAGGAAGAAAGAAGATATCTGGAAAGAATTAGAGAAGAACTAATAAAAAAAGTTGAAAGGCTATTGGAACAAGGCAAATTAAAGCGATATCATGGTAAAGTTTATTACATATCTTTTATCACTATAAAGGAAACTCAAGTTTTACGAATTTATGCCTTTGGAATAAATGATAAAATGATAATATTTACTATTTTACTGTTGTAGTTTAAGTGGTACACTACTTATATAAATTCACTATAGGAAAGATGAAATCATTGTTCAACTCTATACAATAAATGCAACATGCTTTTTATTAAAATTCAATTATTTTTTAAAATGGACATTTGTTTATTCATTTCAACATTCATTTATTAAATAAGTATTTATTAAGGGCCTACTGAACTTAGTCACTGTTCCAGGGGCTGAGGTGATACTAATAGGCCAACATAATCTTGTCCCTGCCTTCAAAGTGCTTATGGTCCTGTGGGGAAATGATGATCAAGTTAAGCAGTAGTGATACATACTGATGACTGCTATGATAAAGGAATTACAAATTCTATGCATAGGAGTACAGAGGAAGAACACCTAAATTAGATGGAAGAGGTCAAGAAAGGCTTGCAGGAAAAGTGGTAGATGTATAAGAATCTGAAGTGTGCCTCCTCTTGGCTGTAGGCCTTCAGGCATTCTTTCCCCTCTGCCACCTAAATCTTCTTTTCCTATCTTCTCCTTTTACCCCCTTCTTCCCAGTTCCTGGTTATTTCCTACCAGTCATTCAATCTCAGCTAAGATACCACTCTTGAAGCCTTCTTTGAGTCCCTTAGTGTCCCCTAGGTGCTCAATTTTTTTGGTGTGTGTGTATGTCTGCTTTGCTAAACTGACTGGATGAGTGAATGAATGAGAAATGAGGTAGGAAAAATAGACAGTTTCCTTGCAATAGAATTAGAAACAATGTTGTTAGAACTGGTAGAAATGGAAAAATGAGCCAGGGTGGAGAAAGTATAGGATAATAGTTTGAGAGATGTTAAATAATTTGAGAGGCCTGCATTTTGGGTTGTATTTGAGGATAAAAAGGGTAAAAGGTATATATGGAATTAACTGCCTTTAGGATTCTCAATTTACAGCAAAATCATTGCTTCAGTACTAGATCTGACTAGAGGTTATACAGTGTCAGGAGGTATTTCTTAATGTTCTACCTCATAATATTAAAGTGTTATCCCAGAAGTGGTGGCAATGATTTGGCCTTGTTGTGCTGCTAAAAGAGCAATTTTATCAGACAGATTTGAGCAATGGATTAGAAATCACAGGACAAGGATTCTAATACTAGAATAATCTTATACTTAGGCAAGTTATTTCTCCTCTTTGTGCCTCACTTCTTCTATTTATAAAATGAGAATCATTGGTCACTTTCTATTTCAACAGGAATGTTTCAAGATAAAAGGTATGTATCAGCTGTCAAATATTTATTGAGCCTACTATATACCTCAGTTCTAAGCATTGTTTTAAATGCTGAGGATACAGCAGTAAATAAGACAAACATGGCCCTGCCCTTAAGGAGCTTGCCTCTAATGGGAGGAGACTGACAATAAATAAGTAAGACAATGTCAGCTACTGATTAGAGCTTAAAAGTCAATTAAAAGAGTGCAGTAAAGAGTGGTGGGGCAGGAGAGATGGTTTAGCTAGGGTTTTCAAGGAAGGCTTCTTTGAGGAGATATCACTAAGATTTGATTAATAAAATGGTAAGCATGTGAAGAGACAGGGTAAAAAGAGTCCAAACAGGAGGAACACTAAAAATCAAGGTACGGAGATAGAAATAAGCTTGCAGAATTAAGGACCTGAACTAAGACCAGTACGGCTGGAGTGTGATAAATAAGGAGGAATGTAGAGGGAGAAAATCAAAAGATCAGCAAGGAACAGATAGGCCAATTCAAGGAGTTTGGATTTTATTATCAATACAAGTAATATGGGAAGACATCAGAGGATTTTTAAACTAGGGATTTATGTGATTTTTAAAATATCTTAGATGAGGATGACTGCGGTATGGAATAGCATGTAGAGGGGCAAGAATGGAAGCAGAGAGACCGTTAGAAAGATAATACAGCTTTCAAAAGATGATAGTGGATTGCCTAGGAATGTAGCATTGAAGAAGGGAGAATGTGCCAGATGCTCAAAGTATTTTGGCAGTGGTACCAGTAAAACTTGCAGAGGGATTGGATATAGGGCTGAGGAAAATAGTTAAAATCTTGAGTTAAAAGTTCCATATAGTTTTATATTTTTAATTAAATCACTTTATAATATAGAATTTTAAAATTTGGTGTTTTCGTTTCTTCGATAATCTTAAAAAAAGAAACATAAGCATATTCTGGTATACTAGCATGCAGTTTGTGTTCCAATTAAGTTTATATGTAGAATCTCATTGGTGTCAAAGTGATTTCCTAAACTGGCAGAGTTTAATTTCTAATTTTCTAAACCAGAAGTCTCAGGTTTAAGAAATTCTACCCTACAGAAGTTTGGGAATATACCTGGAATAATGTTGATAAATGATGAATCAGAATCAGCTGATTTCACAAAACAAGTCAGTTTGGGGCTGAAAAATAAGGAAAATCTGAAAAAATATATTTTGCCTTTTCTTTCATAGCTTTAATTATATAAATAGTGAATTCAAATCAGATTATAGATAAAAGTAATTGAAATAAAAAGTATACACTTCTTGCTATAGGTAGTATTTTGAAGAAAGATTTTCTAAACAAATTACAAGCTTAAAGAAGAACATGATTTTGGTTCCTGGATTTATCAGTATTTTACTGTATTTATAAGCAAGTCCTTTTATTATCCAATAAACATTTTACTCTTAACTCTAATTTCCTCAGAATATAAGAGAGGAAGGAGAGGAGAGAGGAATGGTTTAAATTAACTCTAGGGTCCTTTGCAGGTTGAAAAGCTTAAACAAACTATAGCCTTTGCTTTTTTTTTTTAAATAGCCTGTGATGTTTGGAAGAAAAAGTACTTTGAAACAAAGAAAGTTGCAGCATCATTGGAGGAGGTTTTAACAAAACTTCGAGAAGATTTGGAACTTTACTATAAAAAATTGCTCATTCAGCTTGAAGCCAGGGAGATCAAGATGAGACCAAAGAATCTGGCAACCATCACAAACTCTAAGGTACTACTAAATATGTTCACATTCTGTTAGAGAAGTTCTATTTAAAATACATGCTTTGTAATTGTTAGTATGATCATATCTAGGATGTTTTGGGCTACAGGTAACAAAACCTCGGCTTAACCTGGCTTAAACAATAAGTAAATTCATGATCTCGTGTAATGGGTGCTGAGGAGATACAATCAGCCGCTTAATGATGTCTTTAAGGGCCTAGGTACTTCTGATATTTCCTCCCTATTATTTTCAGTGTTGGCTTCATTCTAAGACTGCTTTTCCTCAGGGTAGCAACAGAGTTACCAATGGCAAGTAGGGATATATGCCTCCAAAACAGGAGACAACCTCTTCCAGACGCATGGACTATATAAAACTTTCCCGTTGACCTGGTTGGGAATCAACCAAGCCTACCCTGGATTGATCATAGTTACCAGGGAATGCTATATCCTGACTTAGCCTAATTAGGATCTACCTCTGTACCAGGGGAAAGGGTCAAGATTCTATGGGTAAGAGAGAAATACCTAATGAAGTATGGCAAGGGAGTAATAGTGAGCAATACATTCCTTTTCTTTCAGTTGGGGGTGGGAAGTGCAGTTTGATAACCACAGAATCTATAGGTAGTGATATTCTAAATAAATTATAAATTATATTAAATTTTGATCAATTCATTTTCTTGAGATAGTCTTCAATCTTGACAGATGAGAGACATGAAGTTTATTTTTTAGTTGAGTAATTCCACCATATAATTAAACAACAAATTCCAGAGGCCGTTTATCAGTTTAATTTTTGTTTGTTGATACCACTTATCCAAAAAAGATTTTATAATATGTTAATTATGATTGAGTGTAGATTTAACTTTAGACATGATGAAATATTAAAAGTTTACTTTTTTCCCCAGTTTTATTGAGATATAATTGACGTATAACATTGTATTAGTTTAAAGTAGAAACATAATGTTAAGACATATGTTTATGTTGTAAAATGGACACCACAATAAGTTTAGTTAACATCCATCACCTCACATAGTTATTTTTGTGTGTGATCAGAACTTTTAAGATCTACTCTCTTAGCAACTTTCAAATATACAGTACAGCATTGTTAACTATAATTGCCATACTGTATATTACATCCCTAGAACTTACTTATCTTGTATCTACAAGTTTATACATTTGACCACCGTCACCCATTTCCCCTAATCCCCACCTCCTGTTTCTGCCAGAGCCACTAACCTCTTCTGTTTCTATGAGTAAAAGTTTACTATTTTAGATCAATTTAATATAAAATCCAAATAGGTTCAAGTAAAAGTTTCTTCTTATTAGCTGATACTTTTTTTTAAGCATTATTGAAACTTTTTATCTTACTGTTTTCTCAAGTTCAATATATGCTAATGTTTTTTTCACAAAAGCAGCTTAAATAATTTCTTTGTTGACTATTACAGCTCACAAACTTTTCTGAACAAAAGTAATCAAAAGGCTTCTAGAATAGGTTTTCTCATATTAAACAGATTTTCTTATAAAATACAGTATTTCATTATTAAATATTTTTAAGTAATTCTAATATGATTCCACTGATAAACCATTATGCCAATTTCTAAAGCCTTGCTAAGTATCTTAATCTAGTATATTCCTCTTATAGTAATAGTTGTTGGTTTTTATGGTGCTAATTTAATGGTAACTTTTACAAATACCTATTTATTTTTATAATACATGAAAATGGTAGTAAAACAGAAAGGAAAGTGGTCCCTAAAACATAAGAAATCAACAGTTCAATAGTAATTTACTCCAAAGCAATAAGTTTATTTTATGGAATGGGTTATTTTCATGATTTCCTTTTTTGATATTTGATAACACTTTGTAGTTTACATTAGCAGGCAATTAAAATTAAAAATGAATAGATGTTATACTAAACAAAGATGTCTTTCTATGTCTCATACAGAACTACCTTATCATCGAGATCACTGAAGTACAGCATGCTATTGACCAACTTAAGAGAAAATTGGATACTGACAAAATGAAACTGATAACAGAAATTAAGGTATTTTGCATTTCCCCTAATTAGATTATAACATTTATCTTGAAATAAAATATTTTGGTGTTTTAACTTTGGCTGTCAGTAGCATAATGGTAGAAAGGACTGACTGTCTTAAAATTGTTACCTTAACAAAAAAAAGAGCATGAATGGAAGATGGGTTCAAGATGGCGGAGTAGAAGGACATACTCTCACTCCCTCTTGCAACACCATGGGAATCACAACTAACTGCTGAACAGTCATTGACAGGAAGACACTGGAACTCACCAAAAAAGATACCCCGCATCCAGAGACAAAGGAGAAGCCACGATGAGAAGGTAGGAGGGGTGCAATCACAATAAAATCAAATCCCATAACAGCTGGGTGGGTGACTCACAAACTGGAGAACACTTATACCACAGAAGTCCACCCAGTGGTGTGAAGGTTCTGAGCCCCAGGTCAGGCTTCCCAACCTGGGGTTCCGGCAACAGGAGAAGGAATTCCTAGAGAATCAGACTTTGAAGGCTAGAGGGATTTCATTGCAGGATTTCGACAGGACTGGCGGAAACAGAAACTGCATTCTTGGAGGGCACACACAAAGTGGTGTGCACATCAGAACCCAGGGGAAGGAGCAGTGACCCCACAGGAGACTGAACCAGACCTACCTGCTAGTGTTGGAGGGTCTCCTGCAGAGGCGAGTGGTGGCTGTGTCTCACCATGAGGGCAAGGACACTGGAAGCAGAAGTTCTGGGAAGTACTCCTTGGCGTGAGCCCTCCCAGAGTCCACCATTAACCCTGCCAAAGAGCCTGAGTAGGCTCCAGTGTTGGGTTGCCTCAGGCCAAACAACCAACAGGGAAGGAACCCAGTCCCACCCATCAGCAGTCAAGTGGATTAAAGTTTTACTGAGCTCTGCCCACAAGAGCAAAAGCCAGCTCTACCCACCACCAGTCTCTCCCATCAGGAAACTTGCACAAGCCTCTTAGATAGCCTCATCCACCAGAGGGCAGAGAGCAGAAGCAAGAAGAACTACAATCCTGCAGCCTGTGGAACGAAAACCACATTCGCAGAAAGATAGACAAGATGAAAAGGCAGAGGACTATGTACCAGATGAAGGAACAAGATAAAACCCCAGAAAAACAACTAAATGAAGTGGAGATAGGTAACCTTCCAGAAAAAGAATTCAGAATAATGATAGTGAAGATGATCCAGGACCTCAGAAAAAGAATGGAGGCAAGATCGAGAAGATGGAAGAAATATTTAACAGAGACCTAGAAGAATTAAAGAACAAACAAACAGAGATGAGCAATACAATAACTGAAATGAAAACTACACTAGAAGGAATCAATAGCAGAATAACTGAGGCAGAAAAATGGATAAGTGACCTGGAAAACAGAATGGTGGAATTCACTGCTGCAGAACAGAATAAAGAAAAAAGCATGAAAAGAAATGAAGACAGCCTAAGAGACGTCTGGGACAACATTAAATGTAATAACATTTGCATTACAGGGGTCCCAGAAGGAGAAGAGAGAAAGGACCTGAGAGAATATTTGAAGAGATTATAGTCGAGAACTTCCCTAGCATGGGAAAGGAAATAGCCACCCACGTCCAGGAAGCACAGAGTGTCCCATACAGGCTAAATCCAAGGAGAAACATGCCGAGACACATAGCAATAAAATTGGCAAAAATTAAAGACAGAGAAAAATTATTGAAAGCAGCAAGGGAAAAACAACCAAAACCATAAAGGGGAACTCCCATAAGGTTAACAGCTGATTTCTCAGCAGAAACTCTACAAGCCACAAGCGAGTGGCATGACATATTTAAAGTGATGAAAGGGAAGAACCTACAACCAAGATTATTCTACCAGGCAAGGATCTCATTCAGATTCAATGGAGGAGTCAAAAGCTTTACAGACAAGCAAAAGCTAAGGGAATTCAGCACCACCAAACCAGCTCTACAACAAATGCTAAAGGAACTTCTCTAAGTGGGAAACACAAGAGAAGAAAAGGACCTACAAAAACAAACCCAAAACTATTAAGAAAATGGTAATAGGAACATACATGTCAATAATTACCTTAAACGTGAATGGATTGAATGCTGTAACCAAAAGACATAGACTGGCTGAATGGATACAAAAACAAGACCCATATATATGCTGTCTGCAAGAGACCCACTTGAGACCTAGGGACACATACAGACTGAAAGTAAGGGGATGGAAAAAGATACTCCATGCAAATGGAAATCAAAAGAAAGCTGGAGTAGCAATACTCATATCAGATAAAATAGACTTGAAAATAAGAATGTTACAAGAGACAAGAAAGGACACTACATAATGATCAAGGGATCAATCCAAAAAGAAGATATAACAATTATAACTATACATGCGCCCAACATAGGAGCACCTCAATACATAAGGCAACTACTAACAGCTATAAGAGAGGAAATCGACAGTAACGCAATAATAGTGGGGGACTTTAACACCTCAGTTACACCAACGGACAGATCATCCAAACAGAAAATTAATAAGAAAACACAAGCTTTAAATGACACAATAGACCAGACAGATTTAATTCATATTTATAGGACATTCCCTCCAAAAACAGCAGATTACACTTTCTTCTCAACTGCATACAGAACATTCTCCAGGATAGATCCCATCTTGGGTCACAAATCAAGCCTCGGGAAATTTAAGAAAATTGAAATCATATCAAGCATCTTTCTGACCACAGTGCTATGAAATTAGAAATCAATTACAGGGAAAAAAACGTAAAAAACACAAACACATGGAGGCTAAACAATATGTAACTAAATAACCAAGAGATCACTGAAGAAATCAAAGAGGAAATCAAAAAATACCTTGAGATAAATGACAATGATCCAAAACCTATGGGATGCAGCAAAAGCAGTTCTAAGAGGGAAGTTTATAGCTATACAAGCCTACCTCAAGAAACAACAAACATCTCAAATAAACAATATAACCTTACACCTAAAGGAACTAGAGAAAGAAGAACAAACAAAACCCAAAGTTAGTGGAAGGAAGGAAATCATAAAGATCAGAGCAGAAATAAATGAAATGGAAACAAAACAATTGCAAAGATCAATAAAACTAAAAGCTGGTTCTTTGAGAAGATAAACAAAATTGATAAACCATTAGCCAGACTCATCAAGAAAAAGAGGGAGAGGACTCAAATCCATAAAATTATAAATGAAAAAGGAGAAGTTACAACAGACACCACAGAAATACAAAGCACCCTAAGAGACTACTACAAGCAACTCTATACCAATAAAATGGACAACCTGGAAGAAATGGACAAATTCTTAGAAAGGTATAACCTTCCAAGACTGAACCAGGAAGAAACAGAAAATATAAACAGACCAATCATAGGCACTGAAATTGAGACTGTGATTAAAAATCTTCCAACAAACAAAAGTCCAGGACCAGATGGCTTCAAAGGTGAATTCTATCAAACATTTAGAGAAGAGCTAACACCCATCCTTCTCAAACTCTTCCAAAAAATTGCAGAGGGAGGAACACTCCCAAACTCATTCTATGAGGTCACCATCACCTGATACCAAACCAGACAAAGATACTACAAAAAGAGAAAATTACCAATATCACTGATGAATATAGATGCAAAAATCCTCAACAAAATACTAGCAAACAGAATCCAACAACACATTAAAAGGATCATACACCATGATCAAGTGGGATTTATCCCAGGGATGCAAGGATTCTTCAATATACGCAAATCAATCAATGTGATACACCATATTAACTAACTGAAGAGGAAAAACCATATGATCATCTCAATAGATGCAGAAAAAGCTTTTGACAAAATTCAACACCCATTTATGATAAAAAACTCTCCAGAAAGTGGGCATAGAGGGAACCTACCTCAACATAATAAAGGCCATGTATGACAAACCCACAGCAAACATCATTCTCAATGGTGAAAAACTGAAAGCATTTCCTCTAAGATCAGGAAGAAGAGAAGGATGTCCCCTCTCACCACTATTATTCAACGTAGTTTTGGAAGTCCTAGCCCCGGCAATCAGAGAAAAAAAAGAAATAAAAGGAATACAAATTGGAAAAGAAGAAGTAAAACTGTCACTGTTTGCAGATGACATACTATACATAGAGAATCCTAAAGATGCCACCAGAAAACTACTAGAGCTAATCAATGAATGTGGTAAAGTAGCAGGATACAAAATTAATGCACAGAAACCTCTTGCATTCCTATACACGAATGATGAAAAATCTGAAAGAGAAACTAAGGAAACACTCCCATTTACTATTGCAACGAAAAGAATAAAATACCTAGGAATAAACCTACCCAGGGAGACAAAAGACCTGTATGCAGAAAACTATAAGACAGTAATGAAAGAAATTAAAGATGATACAAACAGGTGGAGAGATATACCATGTTCTTGGATTGGAAGAATCAACATTGTGAAAATGACTATACTACCCAAAGCAATCTACAGATTCAATGCAATCCCTATCAAATCACCAATGGCATTTTTTACAGAACTAGAACAAAAAATCTTAAAATTTGTAGGGAGACACGAAAGACCCCGAATAGCCAAAGCAGTCTTGAGGGAAAAAAAATGGAGCTGGAGGAATCAGACTCCCTGACTTCAGACTATACTACAAAGCTACAGTAATCAAGACAATATGGTACTGGCACAAAAACAGAAATATAGATCAATGGAATAGGATAGAAAGCCCAGAGAGAAACCTACGCACCTATTGTCACCTTATTTTTGACAAAGGAGGCAAGAATATACAATGGAGAAAAGACAGCCTCTTCAATAAGTGGTGCTGGGAAAATTGGACAGCTACATGTAAAAGAATGAAATTAGAATTCCCTAACACCATACACAAAAATTCCCTAACACCATACACAAAAATTCCCTAACACCATACACAAAAATAAACTCAAAATGGATTAAAGACCTAGATGTAAGGCCAGACACTATAAAACTCTTAGAGGAAAACATAGGCATAACACTCTATGACATAAATCACAGCAAGATCCTGTTTGACCCACCTCCTAGGGAAATGGAAATAAAAACAAAAATAAACAAATGGGACCTAATGAAACTTCAAAGCTTTTGCTCAGCAAAGGAAACCATAAACAAGACGAAAAGCCAGCCCTCAGAATGGGAGAAAATATTTGCAAATGAAGCAACTGACAAAGGATTAATCTCCAAAATTTACAAGCAGCTCATGCAGCTCAATATCAAAAAAACAAACAACCCAATCCAAAAATGGGCAGAAGACATAAATAGACAGTTCTCCAAAGCAGACATACAGATGACCAAGAAGCACATGAAAGAATGCTCAACATCATTAATCATTAGAGAAATGCAAATCAAAACTACAATGAGATATCATCTCACACTGGTCAGAATGGTCATCATCAAAAAATCTACAAACAGTAAATGCTGGAGTGGGTGTGGAGAAAAGGGAACCCTCTTGCACTGTTGGTGGGGATGTAAATTGATACAGCCACTATGGAGAACAGTATGGAGATTCCTTAAAAAACTAAAAATAGAATTACCATATGACCCAGCAATCCCACTACTGGACATATACCCAGAGAAAACCATAATTCAAAAAGACACATGCACCCCAATGTTCATTGCAGCCCTATTTTCAATAGCCAGGACATGGAAGCAACCTAAATGCCCATCGACAGATGAATGGATAAAGAAGGTGTGGTACATATATACAATGGAATATTACTCAGCCATGAAAAGGAACAAAATTGGGTCATTTGTAGAGACGTGGATGGATCTAGAGACTGTCTTACAGAGTGAAGTAAGTCAGAAAGAGAAAAACAAATATCGTATATTAACGCATGTATGTGCAACCTAGAAAAATGGTACAGATGAACTGGTTTGCAGGGTAGAAATTGAGACACAGATGTAGAGAACAAACGTATGGACATCAAGGGGGAAGTGGTGGGGGGGGATGAACTGGGAGATTGGGATTGTCATGTATACACTAATGTGTATAAAATGGATAACTAATAAGAACCTGCTGTATAAAAAAAATTTTTAAATAAAATTCAAAAAAAAATAAAAATAAAAAAAAGCATGAATGAAAAAAAATACAATAATAATGAAATTCTGTGAAAAGATTCCTAACAAGGCCAAAGTAAAATTGAATAAAATTTCACTAAGAAATAAAGTAAAAGAACCTTGTGAATCAGTATAGAGTCTCCATAAAATATTCTGAAAGAAGTAATATTCCTACATTAGAGTTGTTCATAAATAAGTCTGACAAACCACTGAGCTCTCTGAGCTCCCATTTAATTTTCATTTTTTGTCCTCTCTTGGGTAATTATCTCATTCTCTCTGGTTATTTTCATATATATATATATATATGTGTGTGTATATATATATATGTTTGTGTATATATATATATATATATATATATGTGTGTGTGTGTATATATATATATATAAAGTTATATGAGTGCTCTCGATTCACCTCTATCAGAAGTAGCTTTATGACCCAGAATAATGACCCCTATGTTGAATTAGCACTGTCCAATACAACTCTCTGTGATGGTGGAAATATTTCATACCTGCACTGTCTGATAAGGTAGCCACTAGCCACATAAGGATGTTGAGCATTTGAAATGTAGATTGTTGTGTGACTGAGGAATTGAATTTTAGATTTAATTTTAGTTAATTTCAATTTAAATAGTTACATGTGGCAAGTAGATACTCTACTGGACAGCGCAGTTCTAGATTCTTTTCACTAGCAGCATACTCAAGGCTAAATCCTGGCTCAGCGCTGAGAAGCTTAAAACTTAAACTACAGGAAAGGAAAAAGGCAAAGGACAATTTTAAACCAAAAAAAGGAGTTATTTAACATTCTTATATAGTCTGCACTCAAAAAAGTAGTTCGTTCAGTGAATGACAACTCCTGTGCATTCAGAAAAAAGGAGAGAAATCAAATGTGGAAGCTTGTCCACTTAAGGATAGTTGGATGGGTAGAAGGGAGTAATAAAAATACCCCCAGCGCCTTCATTTATGACTCTCTCAATGCTCTTTTCTTCTGGAAAGCATACAAATTAGTTCTTACCATTTTTGTATATTTTAACTTTATAAATATTACATATAATGGTTTGAACCCAAATTAGAATTATTAGTGAAAAAACGGGAAAGACAAATGGAAAAAAAGAGAACCAAGTTTTCAGCTTGCGCACTGGGGGGAAAAAATCCTACATTTAACCATAGTGCCTAATTGTCACATAGTAGACATTATAAGAATTTATTATTGATTTCTGAATGGTTTACCCCAACTACCCATAAGATACAGAACTAAGGGGCAGAAAACCTAGCTTGACTGTTGCAACCATGTTCAAGATAATATAGCACAATCAATGCTTCTCAAAGTTCAATGTAATGTCACCTGGGGATCCTGTTAAAATTAGCAGGATCTGACTCAGTAGGTCTGAGGGGAGGCCTGAAAGTCTTCAGTACTAACAAACTCCCAGGTGATGCTTATGCTGCTGGTCTACAGACAATACTTGGAATAGCAAGAGCTCTGGTACCAGATGGTTTAAGTTTGAATCCTGGCTGTGCCACTTACTAGTTTTATGCCTTGAGCAAGTTACTTAACTTCTAGGCATCTCAGTTTCCTCAACTGTAAAATGGGGAGAAATAACAGTATCTGCTTCAATTAAAAATTTGTAAGTGTCAAAGTACACTTAGAAGAGCGCTTGCCACACTTACATTTCTTAAGTACTTACTCAGTTTCTAAGGGCTGGGAATTAAGGTTTTTTGGAATTTTTCTTAGGAGGCAGAGGTTTTTTGTTTTTGTTTTTACTACTTTCTTTGCACAATGAGAACAGATTTTGAAATAAGCAAAAGATAAAATTCTTTCTCACTCTAGTTTTTTAGAACCGTTTAATTTTATCATGCCTATATACTAATAAATGAAATTATTTGGTAGCATATCTAGCATGCTTATTCAAAGGGACTTATGAACTACACATTTACCATAGTAATCCAATGCAAGTGAAGGCATTGAAGGCAAATGAGAGAAGACATGAAAGCTGTTATAAAAACCCTTATTTATATGACGATTATATAATTTTAGAAAGGTAAGATAAAAGTTCATTTTTGAAAGTCAGTTGTTCTTTTATAGGTGAGAAAACAAGCGGTTTCAGATTTACGCACATTGAAAGCTGATCTGGCCCAGAAGAAATTTAATACATCTTTTCAATCTCAATAAGGTATGTTAACTTAAAATTTTTATTTGTTAAAAAATTTACTTGAACAGATTTGTTTAGCCGTTGTTCTCCTTGTTTTCATATAAATTATAAGTTTTACATCTTTTCCCTTTTCATGTGGTTATTATACAGTGTTTCAGGAAATATTAGACGTAAAAAAGCAAAATGGTGTCTATTTGACTATTTTTGAAGGTTTCAGATGTGTTACATATTATTTTACAGTACTATATTGCATTATTTTCATTTTTTAATAGTCTTAAAATGTAATACCTAGAATGACTATAATATGAAAAATCATATATTTTAATAAATATGAATCTAACTTGCATCTACAGCTATGTAGAGATTAGTACTAAGAATTTAAATTTTTTAAATTTATTTAAAAAATACAGAGACAATAGTAATTCAGCAAGTACTATGGAAAATGGTTGGTTTTACTTTGCCATAAATAATTGTGCAAGTAGGAAATGAAATATTCTCATAACAGATGACTGAACTGTCATTTATTCCAATTTGGAGAGGGGAAAATGTACAGGGAAGGCAGGATTTATGTAAATCCAGAGTTTAAGGATGCAGATTTCTAATCTAAGTATTTATAGGAACTAATATAAGTTCTACACAATATTCTTCTTAATTGCCTTGAGAAAGGAAACTGAGACCTCTGTACATTTCTTTGCACAAAATGTCTCTTTTAGAAAGAAAAAAACAGTTGAGAAACCAATGTCTTTAGATAATTAAAAGTAAAATGCAGATATAGAAAATGAAAAAATTTAACCATGGAAACAAAACTAACCAAGAAATATATTATAGATGTCCATAAATGAAGGAATATTAATAATTGGGTAAATGCCAATGAATAGAATTGGGTTCAACACCAAGTTTTTCATAAACATTTCAGATATAACCTCAAAAAAATAATTTAGTTGGAAAATATTAGGTGGCTCTAACCTACTAATTCAAAATATTACTACTAAGTTATCTTCTTGTATTTTCTAAGTATTTTGATCCTTTATATTCATTATCTTCCCCCCCTCTGGAGGCATAAGTGAGTTTAATTCAAGTGACTCAGAGAACATGAGTGCTATATGGAATCAGGAAGGAGAAAAATGATTTGCATCAAATGAACCTAGAGACACAAAATTGCAGGTTTTAAATTTAGATTTATTGAATAAAAAATATAAAGCAAACTGATTCCCAAAGACTAAATTTTTTTTTAATTAATTAATTTATTTATTTATTTATTTATTTTTGGCTGTGTTGGGTTTTCGTTTCTGTGCGAGGGCTTTCTCTAGTTGCGGCAAGTGGGGGCCACTCTTCATCGCGGTGCGCGGGCCTCTCACTATCGCGGCCTCTCTTGTTGGGAGCACAGGCTCCAGACACGCAGGCTCAGTAGTCGTGGCTCACGGGCCCAGTTGCTCCTCGGCATGTGGGATCTTCCCAGACCAGGGCTCGAACCCGTGTCCCCTGCATTGGCAGGCAGATTCCCAACCACTGCGCCACCAAGGAAGCCCCCAAAGACTAAATTTTTAAAAATGCATTTCTAAGCAAAAAATTTCTACTTCAAATTATACATATTTTAAAAATTAGCATTGATTGGTAAGCATATATTTTAATATGGGGGAAATTTTAGCACAATAAAATTGTGAAAGCAATTGTTCCCAACTATAATATTAAACATCATACAGAGGAATATTTGATATGGTAGGTTGACTTGTTTCTTACCTTTATGTTGTTGTACACTGAAGATATAAATAGGTATGTATTTTTCAAATTCAAACAATCAAAGCATTTCTTTATTCTTTATCTGTTTTTGAGTACACTAATAACTAAAATATATAGCAATGTGAAAAAAGGTATATATTTTTTAATCTCTTCGAGAAACTAGATCTGTTTAAACAGATCATTTTTCTAAACCTTAATAGTTTAACAAAAGATGTTCATCTCTGTCACAGCTTTGGTTTTAAGGCTTTCCACACTTCTTCAGTTTGCTGTTCGGCTATAGCATCTCCAGAGTAGTCAAGACAGTTTGCATGCCACATGCCAATGCCGAGTAAGCCACGGTTTTGTACATATGTTGCCTTTAGAGAAATGCTCTGAGGGTCATCATACCACACTTGATGAAAATGTCCAGCCTGATCCTATACAAATAAATTAAAATGTAACTTTAAAGTATTCAGTGCAATAAGAGGGAAAGGTGTTTCTTAAATCCAATGATTCAAGAAGGATACAATGAAATAATAAAAATTTTAGGGCATACATACTTTCCATGGTTCTATATGTAATACTTTCTAGATATCATTGCTTGTGGCACTTTTACAACAATAGAGATCACACAAATGAGCCTCCCAGTATATCCTATTTAAAGTCCTTCTCATGCCCTAAGATTCTTTCCTTGCTCTGATCTGATGATTATCAACCAAGATGTACTGTACACATCTGAATCACTTGTGAGGGCTTTTAAAAACAGATTCCTGGGACCCACACCACATGAAACCTATTGAATCAAAATCTTCCAGGGCTAGTGCTATAACATATATTTATTTGTTTCCTTATGTTATGTTTTAATGTTCCATTAGGTAATTCTGATATGTAGCCAAGGTTAAGGAGAATCACTGCTTTTGTCCTCTAAAACCAGCTTATATACTTTTTTGGATTTCCTTACAGTTCCTGGAAATGTGCCTAGTTAGGAGCTCAACAGGTGATTTTGTGTATGATGAATGGCAGTGGACAAAGAAAACATCTCCTTTTCTAGGTCTTACAGAATTGAGTCTAAGAGCCTGTTGGGTCTGGACCCCATGGGTGACTTAGGCACACACCTAAGGACCACAAACTAGAAACTAGTCTTATGCTCACCTTCCACCCTGTAAAGTCCTTCTCCCCAGCATCACTTGCCTCTATCTAGTACTAAACACAGTCTCTTTTAGAAGGTATATAAGCTATGGATAAAGGATAAAAGAAAGAGGAAAGGAGCAGAATTAGGCAAAAGGGTAAAGGAAGAGAAAAAGATAGGAAGTAAAAATAGAATGATCTGTGATTTAAAATAATTTACTGATCTTTATATACGTCTGGGGAACTCTTTAAAGACAATTCTCAATGAATACCAGTAATATTTATATTTATGGTAGCACCACGAGAATTAGAATCATCTCCTAAGATGACTGCTTTAAAGGACAATAGTCACTTGGTAAATGAATAAGCTATGGCATATTTAAGTACAGTAGATTCATTACATACAAGCATATCTCATACTGTATCTTATATTCCATTCTTTAAAATCTTTAGAACTAGAAAAAGCTATACATGCTCTAGTTCCAATCGTGATTCAATATTAAAAGGCAACTAGAAAGATTTATTTTTGTAGAGTCAGGGGCAAACCCAAAGACATGCACCTTTGAATTTTGCCATCATTCTAGCTAGTACTTTGAGCTTTTTTGATATGTTAAGAAATTTCAAATGCCTCAAATAGTGAAGGATCAAAGGATAAAAAACTGAGTATATGTAAGTTTGACAGATGCCTGGTTAAGGAATGTATGCCTCCAAGAATATTGAGTGCAAGATGAAGCTGCTATTGCTGAGACAGCATAAGAAAGCAGAATGATTCTCCTCCGTTAAGACAAAAACTTGATTTGGGTTGCTGTGGAATTTTACAATGAATGAAGAAGAACAAATTGTTTATAAATAGATGGTTGTCTGAAGTGCCATTTAATGAATGGTTTTCAAGGCTCATCAAAATGTTTCCTGAGTTCTAAAATCTTAAAGAATGTGTCTTCTTATGCATTAAGGAAAAAATAAGTCAGGAATTACAAAAAGCAGTACATCATAGGGTAAACTATTTATTCTAAATTACATATTTCCAAACTATGTATAATTGGTTAAACAAACCCTTTACCAAACTGATATCCATGAAACACTGTTCCCTTGCATGTTTCTAAGAGTGCTAGGAAACAGGGTTCTATGTTAAACAATTAAATGGCTTTATGTACTGTAGTACATCTTAAATCCTTGAATATAATGTTATACATTATAAATCTCCAAGAGAGACTTACAGTTTGTAGTGTTTTCCAAATATATTTGGCCATGGCACATGCGTGTGTATTTGTGTGTGTTTGTGTGTGTGTGTTTGTGTGTGTGTGTGTTTTTTTAGTATATTCTTTAAAATGAAAAAAAAAATTATACAATTTTAAAGGTTACTTTCCATTTACAGTTATTACAAAATACTGGCTATAGTCCCTGTGTTGTACAATACATCCTTGAGCCTATCTTATACCCAACAGTTTGTACCTCCCACTACCCCACCCCTATCTTGCCCATCGCCCCCACTCTTCCCACTGGTAACCACTAGTGTGTGTGGGTATGTGTGTGTCTATGTGTTATTAACAGTTCCTAGAACAGAGTTCTATAAATACTGTTTGGTAAAGACAAGATCACAGTATAACCTAGTTTAATGTTTATACTTTAGATTCTAAAGTTTAAAAAGCTCTACACTAAAGCTTTCTACATAGTTGATATACAGGCATGTACATGTATATCAATTATAATTTATTAAATATGTATATTTGCAGTCATTCTTTTGTAGATGGGTACCAGACCATTAGAAAGAAATATAAATTCTTACTGGAATTAACGTTCATCATATCATTTTAGGGTTCCTTTTGTAGTAACATAATTCAAGGTACATTAAAGATGGTTTGTACTTAGATTTTTGAGGTGTGAAAAAGTTTTTATTATGCTAAAGGTAAACTATGGAAAAGATAACTTTTCTTTGTCCCTTTGGTATGGCAATTCCTATTTATCAAACACTACCTGACAGAACTGCTAGTCATTTACTC
The DNA here is from genome assembly GCF_009873245.2 of Balaenoptera musculus. Classification (NCBI taxonomy): domain Eukaryota; kingdom Metazoa; phylum Chordata; class Mammalia; order Artiodactyla; family Balaenopteridae; genus Balaenoptera; species Balaenoptera musculus. Next base: position 74,100,450 of record NC_045785.1, read on the forward strand.
TGTTTGTAATATTTTTCTGTCTCTAATTTTTAATTTTGTTGAATATCACATAGTTTGAATTGTGGAATAAATTTGAAATGGTACCATTTTCCATTGTGAAGTCCCTGATGACACCTCTGTTCTCAGCCTCATTCCTCCCTATATAAGAGCCTCATCAGAATTTTGAGGCTACTTTGAAATAGAGGTTTTCAGAGCAAGTAACCTGTTTTGGCCCAAAGCTCTTTCAAAAGCCACAGACATCATTTATAATTGTCAACTCTTAAGGAAATCCTGTTTGTTATACACATGCTTTTATTATATCATCTAAAATGACAAGTGGCTCATGCAGAGCAGTTCCACTATTAGTATAACTTGAATTGCTCACAAGGGAAGTAAAGTTCCTGATTACACAGATTCAAAGACAAGTCTACTCATGTAAACAGCAGTCTGTATGTTGTACCCTATAAGAAAACTGATACAAAATCTTACTTTCAAATATGTAATTATGAAAATATGCAATTATGAAAACTAAAGATGGATAACTTGTGAAAAGTCTTACTTCACAGTGATAATAAGGAGACTGCTGATTTTTATCCCACAGTCTTCCAGAAGTAGAACTATTTACTTGCTTCATGATCATTTGATAGGCCACCTGATGGTATACAGCATCTTTACAAGGGTATTTTGCAGTGTTACAAACATGATTCTAGAAATGCAAAAATGTTCATGTTATAGATTATCAATTAAGCAAATCTTAAGCAATTAAGCAAATCCAAAAATATAATAAAATTATTTATTAGACATAAAATATATACTATAAATAGATAACCTGACTATATGGAATAAAAGTTGAATTTCATTATTAAATAGAAATATAATATTCAGAAACTTGTATGGGATTTAATTATTTAAAATAAACTGTCTACTTTTTAGTCTCAAACCTTATTAAATAAATTCTCAATAAAGTATATATATTCTATAGAGAGAGAAATTTCTAAATTCTAAATAAAATGAAGTTTATATAGAGGAAACAAAACAGACTCTAAAAAATATAATAGAAAGAAAAAAATTACGTAAGAAATGATCTGTTCTTACCACTGATAAATTTTGGCAGGTATAATCATAACCATACCAGGGAATACCCATTACAAGTTTCTTAGGGTTAATGCCTATCTTGATGTAGTCATCATATCCTAATCAAATAGGGACAGAAAAAGCATATTTTTTTCTCTTCATATGTCTACTAATGTGTTCATACAAGCTATGCAACCACTTAGAATCCAAGTTTGTAACAACAGGTACATTTATGTAAAATACTAATATGGTGTTTTTTGAATATTATAAAAGTCATCCCTTAAGAACTATAAATTTGGTATCACTTTCTAAACAATTTCTTTTTGAATAATAGAAAACATTCAAAACAATTTAGGTCAAATTGAAGCAAAAAATTCACAAAATTTAATTTTGGGAACAATGACACATTTTAGTAACAATGACACATTTTAGGAAAGCATGCTAATTGTGTCTATTAACTGCTAAGGCATGGATTTGATATTCTAGATTCTAAAGCTTTAAAAAAGTTCTGTAAGTCTTAAACTTTCTGGCAGGTGTGGTCTCACAATTACCTACAGAACACACAAGTGTTCCACATTTTATCAATATCCTATAAGCATGGACTACAGCTTGGGATAAGGAATGACCGCATCTTACTCTGTAGTAGCAAATAATCTGTAGTTATAGGAAACAAAGAGAAAAATGAACAAATTCCTGGTATTATCAATCCCTTTCTTGCCCATGCTGCAAATTATGTTTTCCCACCAAGATATGTTCCAAGATTAGCTAGAATGTTGAGTAAATTTGCTGTTTTTCAGAGGCTTTAAAGTTACTGTGTACTGTTAAATATCCAAGAGAGGGGTGGAGTATGCATCATTTTCCAAACATATTTGATAATGAACCTTTTATTGATACACATAATTATCATCTCTTTCATAAACACAGTTGGCAAACATTGGGTTAAATAATTATTTTGTATTATAACACAAATTATTTTTCAAATTTTAAATAGTATATGCTTATGATCAGACTATTCTGTCCAGACAATTAGGACATGATAAAAATGAGGCCAGGTTCTATGATTTTACCTCTATATGAAAAAGAAAATAATTTTTATTTATTACTCAACACTTAAATCTATGCTAACTATCCCAGAAAATCTCACTTAAGTCCAAAAGATAGCAAGCAGTCTTTAATTCAATTGGTTGATGGGATACAAACCAATCCAAACTTTGGAAAGGATAATGCAAAGGCCACATCATATGAATGACAGATCAGAAGTACTCTTAATTCTAATAGGAATATAATTTTTAATGTAGCATGTGTACTAATAGTAAATGCCAAATAAGATAAAGCCAATCCTATCAATCATGTATAACAGGTACTCACATTATAGCTACCTTTGCTATTAAATTATTTAACATTGGTTATTTCAACAAAAATATTCTATCAAATTCCAAGTAAGCAAATATCTTCTTCGTGTAACTTTCTGACAAGAGTGTTGACTTGAAGTTAGAACACCTGCTTGAGTTCCAACCATATTAATACTTAATAGCTGTGCAATCATGAGAACTTAACACCCTTCATCTCATCTATAATAGAGGGTTAATATAATACACCTTCCTCCCAAGATTTTTTAGAGGTAATTGAAAACTTCAGAACTTTAAAACTTTTTGTAAACTTTAAAGCTCTCAAATTAAGAGGTTTTATGCCATGGAGCAGCTGGGCCCGTGAGCCACAATTACTCAGCCTGGGCGTCTGGAGCCTGTGCTCCACAACAAGAGAGGCCGCGATAGTGAGAGGCCCGCGCACCGCGATGAAGAGTGGCCCCCGCTTGCCACAACTAGAGAAAGCCCTCACACAGAAACGAAGACCCAACACAGCCATAAATAAATAAATTAAATTAATTTTAAAAAAAAGAGGTTTTTATATGTTTCAAGAACACGTTACAAATGGAAAAGGTATACAAATGACTTAGAAATACTAAAATATATCTTAATGTTTGAGGTTATAGAATTAATATTGCTGATAACTGATTGTTTTGTGAATTCTTACCAGTTAATGTCTTAGTATAGGGAGAATTAGCTCCTGCAACACATTGTGACCAGACCAGACTTCGTTCACCATAAGACATCACAAAGAGAAAGTCACAAGCATCTGCAATTCCGGTATAATTATAGGACCTCCTACCTACGCAGTTTGGAGACCAAGATACATCAAAGGTTACCTGTGGGAAAACCATTTTATGAACATGATCAAATATGCATATTATGGCAGATGTTTTGTTGATTATATATTCTCTTGCCTCATATTACTCCCCCCCTCAAAAAGAACCACTTACGTGTCTGATGTAAGGTTTGACATGTATGGAACTAGAACAATTTTAAGAAATATATTTTTTGCCTACACGGACTGACCCAGACATATATTTTGGACAATGTTTTGGATATATATTTAGATAATGGACATATATTTGGACCCAGGCATATTTGGACATATACAATGACCAGGAGCAGGCACTGTGTAGAAGAGGAGTTTTAAAGTCACATGCCTTCAGAGGACAGACTAGCAACTCGACTGATTGAAGGAAACTGGTGTAATCACAGTAGGGTGTGGTAGGGCCTATAAGCAACTAGAGAGTAAAAGCACACTAAAAGAATTCAAATACAAAAGTTCTTAAAAATACCGTGCAAGCTAAATAGGTCATCTCTTGGCACAAGCTTACTGGACTATGTTGGCAGTTTGAGCCCTTGATTTACAATTACTTTACATGGTAAGTTTAGTCCAACATTACAGTTAAAGAGTAGTGGTGTTTTATGGCTACAAGTATAAATTAATCAACTCAAAATGTTGAACAAATCACTTAAATGGTCTTATTTTATGTAAATATTCAAATAAAACTTGAGTGTTAAATTATCTTTCATTTTGAATAGTGAGCCAGTCCTCAATAAGGATGAATCTCTTTAAAAGATTTATTGCCTTAAGATGTTGGTCAAAGGGTCAAACTTTCAGTTATAAAATAAATAAGTTCTGAGACCTAATGTAAAAAAAAGATTTATTGCCTTAACTGAATATTAATTAGCTTTATTTTATTAATATATGTCTGCAAACATTCTAAATCTTCATTAAAAGTTTTCTTCTTAATTAGGCTCTCAATAAATGTATTGATTAATATTACAAAAAATTGAGGTATTTTAGTTAAATATTTACACTTTGGCTAATTTATTCTACTATAACTCTTTTTAGGACTTTCTCAAAATTCTCCCTATAATTCTTTCATTATTAACACTAAAGGAAGCTCTGCTTTGTAAGAATAGGCTTTCCCTAAAGCTGTCCAGCAAAATAGGTTATAAAGTGAAATTTTTACATATTGGACTTCATTTTATCGCTGTCCCCTGTTAGAAAATGGAAGTATAATAAGGTAATAGAGAAAGTGATTACCTCTAAGCAGGTAAATTTCAAATCCATTTTGTAAGTCCTTACCTCTCTCCTGAGCAGTGAGAATATTTTCACCTGGGTTTCCCGTCATGGTTAATCTCATATTTTTGAGAAGGCAGCATTAGTATATTAGAAAAGAAATCAAAAGACTTTGGTTCTTATCTTGGCTCTCTTATAACTAGGTTATTTCATTTTAAATATCTGATCTGTTTTCCCACATGTAACAGTGAAGGTGTAGAAAGAATTCTTCAAGAGCACTTCTAGCTCTTTAATTCTGTGATCACAAATTCTATAATCCTAAATTATCATCTTTTCCCAAAAACTCATTTCTCCTTCCTGGGGCTCTAAATTAGTCATTTTTTTCTGGTCACCAGTTTAAGAACCTTTGGGCCATTTTCTGACTCTTCTTCCCTCACACCCCATAACTAATCTCACATTTTCCTTTGGGTGGCCTCTCACAGTTGTTCTGCCCATTCCTTTCCATTAATTAATTAATTCAATGAATATTGAACACTTGCTGAGTGTTAGGGTTATGCCATCATCCCAATTCAAACCATAAATTCCAAGTTATTGGATTACTGGGTTAGTCCTTACAGGTCTTTCTTTCTCCTCTAGACTTTTTTACGTACTACCATAAATAATCTTCCCCAAATACTTTCTATACACATTACGCATTACATACAGAATAAAATGCGTACTCTTCAGTGTCACATCCTGGATCTTCCACAATCTGGTTCATCTTGGCAACTGTACTTCCCACTAACTTAACTAACATGAACTTGACATAGTAGCCCAAATTGCTCTACTTGCCCCTCAAACATGGAAATAGACATTCCTACTGCAAAGTCTTTGCTCAGTCTCTTCCCCCTTGCTCTTTCACTATAGCTTAATCAGGACTAGCAAATAAGTTCCCATACATTAATTCTACCCTATTAACAACAGCAATCTACAGAATGAAGGAAAAGTGTCTGAGACCAAAATGTGTGAGGAGAGGAGTATGGTGGCCTGCATACCAGGTATTTGCTATCCTTGATCTAAATTGTACTCATTTGAAAAGCTGAATTCCACACTGACAAACCTTCCCTACTTGTATAAAGCCATAGAGATGTTGATCGTTACATCATTTATTATTTTTCCAGTGATTCTCAAATTCATGTTGACCAACTACACCAGAATCACCTATAACACTTGGTAAAAATACAGTTCCTAGAATCTATGCCAGAATCAACTTCTGGGCATATTTTTAACAAGCACTCCCAGGTGATTCTGAGATAGATTTAGAGTCATTAGTTTATACTATATATATCCTACTTAACTAGATTTAAAATTTTGAAAGGCAGGTATCATTCATATATTCAATAAGTAATTTTTAAACATTGTGTTAGACATCAAGGAACTGGTCCCTGCCTTCAAAAAACTCACTGTCTAGCCTAGCAGTTTTTTCTCAGCTTTACTGAGGTATAATAGACAAGTAAAATTGTAATATATTTTAAGTGTACAACATAATGATATGCATATATATGCAAAAGTATTCCCATCAAGTTAATTAACATAGCCATCACCTTTATTTATTTATTATTTATTATTTATTTATTTATTTTGGTGATAACACTAAAATTCTACTCTCAGCAAATTTCAAATTATACAATACAGTACAATCAACTATAGTCATCATGTTCTGCACTAAATCCTCAGACCTTATTCATCTTACAACAAAGTTTATACCTTTTACCAGCCTAACTGTATCTAACTACAGTTTCCTTATTGATGTTTCCCTATTGATTATCTGTCTGAATAATCTGTCCATTGCTGAAAGTGGAGTACTAAAGTCCTCTACTATTATTATATTGCTGTCTGTTTCTCCCTTCAGATATCTTAGTGTTTAATATATTTAGGTGCTCTGATGTGGAGCACCCACAATAAATATTTACAATTGTTATATCTTCTTGATGAACTGACCCTTTTATAATTATATAATGAACTTTGTCTCTTGTTACCATTTTTGGCTTAAAGTCTGTTTTGTCTGATATAAATATAGCTACCCCTGCTCACTTTTGGTTTCCATTTGCCTTGAACTAGTTTTGCAATCCTTTCATTTTTAGTCTATGTGTGTCCTTAAAGCTGAAGTGAGTCTCTTATAGGCAGCGTATAGTTGGATCTTGTTGTTTTTTTTAATCCATTCAGCCACTCTGTGTCTTTTGATTCGAGAATTTAGTCCATTTCCATTTAAAGTAATTACTGATAGGTTTCTACGTAATATTGCCATTTTGTTAATTGTTTTCTGGCTATTTTCTAATTCCTTTTTTCCTTTCTTCTTTTCTTGCTCTCTTCCTTTGTGATTTGTGATTCCCGGTAGTGGCATGCTTGATTCCTTTCTGATTTTCTTTTGTATATCTAATGTAGGTTTTTGCTTTGTGGTTATCATGTGGCTTACATTAAAAAAAATTTTGTAACTATGTATGGTGATGGATGTTAACTAGACTTATTGTGGTGATCATTTTGCAATATATACAAATATCAAATCATTATGTTTTACACCTGAAACGAATATAATACTATATATGTCAATTATATTGAAATAAAATAATTTTTTAAAACATCTTATAGTTACAACAGTCTATTTTAAACTGTTAACTTAGAACACATACAAAAAGCTCTAAATTTTTATACTCCACCACCCAACATTTTATGTTTTGGATGTCAAAATTTACATCATTTTTTATGTGTGTCCACTAACAAATTATTGTATAGTTTTTTTTAAGAAGGAAACATCCTAATGTGTTCCTTTATAATTTCTGTAATATACTTTTTTATTGACGTAGAGTTAATTTACAGTGTTGTGTTAGTTTCAGGTGTACAGCGAAGTGATTCAGTTGTACATATATATATACCTATTCTTTTTCAGATTCTTTTCCATGATAGGTTATTACAAGATATTGAATATAGTTCCCTGTGCTATACAGTAGGTCCTTTTTGTTTATCTGTTTTGTATATAGTAGTGTATATATGTTAATCCCAAACTACTAATTATCTCCCCTCTACCTCCCCCACGCTGCTATCCCCTTTGGTAATCATAAGTTTGTTTTCTTTGTCTGTGAGTCTATTTCTGTTTTGTAAATAAGTTTATTTGTATCATTTTTTAGATTCCACATATAAGTGATAACATATGATATTTGTCTCTGTCTGACTTACTTCATTTAATATGATAATCTCTAGGTCCATCCATGTTGCTGCAAATGGCACTATTTCATTCTTTTTTATGGCTGAGTGTGATCATTCCATTGTGTATATATACCACATCTTCTTTATCCAGTCACCTGTCAGCAGACATTTAGGTTGCTTCCATGTGTTGGCTATTGTAAATAGTGCTGCTATGAACACTGAGGTGACTATATCTTTTCGAATTATAGTTTTGTCTGGGTATATGCCCAGGAGTGGGATTGCAGGATCATATGGCAACTCTATTTTAGTTTTTTAAGGAATCTCCGTACTGTTCTCCATAGTGGCTGCACCAATTTACATTCCCATCAACAGTGCAGGAGGGTTCCTTTTTCTCCACTCTCTCTCCAGCATTTATTATTTGTAGACTTTTTAATGATGGCCATTCTGACTGGTGTGAGGTGACACCTCATTGTAGTTTTGGTTTGTATTTCTCTGAATAAGAATCTCTGGGAGTGGGATCCAGTGTACGTGTGTGTGTTTAATTTTTTTAAGATTCCTGGTTATCTTGGTGTATGACCAGTTTTGAGAATCACTGATCTAGGGCCACACTGTCCTTCTGTTACTCACACATTGCCTGGCAAGATGCCTTATGTTGTGATCTTCTCTCTGATCATGCTCATTATGGTAGTAGGGAAGAATCCTGCCTTTTGTCATAGCACTGACAAGTTCTATGGAATTATTAGGCTTTGAGCCTTACTGGGCCTTGGGTGCTTTGCAAAGTAACTCAGAGTCTATGGAGCAAGTGAGACACTTCCCCAGAACTACCTCTACTCTTAGGCAAGAGCTGTTTCTGTCCTGCACTGATGAAAGCAGAGCCTGGGCAGCTAAATCCTTCCTGATTCCCATTGCCTATCTAATATTTCTAACTCTGCTGCAAGGTAAGTAGGTGGGGCAATTCCAGTATTGTATCCTGATGTGAATAAAGAACAGATTTGGCACCTTAAAATTTTATAAAACTTCTCTAGTTAAGAACCGCAAAAGTTCCAGAAAATTTTTTAGGATGTACTGAAACTCTTCCTACTCAATAAAACTGAGATTCTATTTGTCATACCTTCGTGAATACATTTTGATAGGAAAAGTAAGGGGTTTCCAAAAAACAACAAATGAATTTTTACCTGTGATCCCTCAATTTCACGATGGAAAGTCTGCAGTTTCTTTGACTAAAGCAGTTAATGCATAATATTCAGGTGATGAATGAGCAACTTCTTGTCTAGATTAATTCCATCCATATATTGTGTTTTGGCCAGCTTAACTTGTTGAGCTATCCAGGATGCTCTGAAAGTAGCATTAATGATATTCCCTTATGGATACATCTCCTATGGAAGGAATATACATCTTTTGTACATATATGCTTTTAACAGTTTAATAAAATTTACTTCACAAACTTCCAAAGAGATCCAAATGTCTTTAAAACATCTCATAATTTTGGAATACTAAGCCCCAAATTTAAGTTTTCCAAATGAAGAAGTAATATATCAAGATCACAGAAAATCATTAGTCATTAATCTTCTAAATAACCATTATAAATAGTTAGTAATATTCTCAAATTAAAAGAAAAAATCATGGACTATGGCTAGCTAAGGGTCATCATGCTAATTAGGATTCATATTTTCCTCAAAACCATACAGTAGTTTACTTAATTCTTCTAAAATATTTCTACCCGAGAAATGAATTAAACAGTATCTAAGATTAATTTTAGGATGCTAAAAAATATAAAAATGAAAAGAGAATTTTTTGGAAATTCAAGATAGCAGATGATGCAAGTATAACTTACCAATTGGCTTAGACACATCTGGTAAAAACTGTAACTCACCTTTTAGCACTACTCTGGCTCCTTTTGAATGAGCATAGCACATAAGTTCTGAGTCATAATTTGAAAAAAGTATCACAGTTGTAATCTGTGACCAGTCATAATATTTCCAAGTTTTATGTCCAACATCAAACACAAAGACCTGCCAAAACAACAGGGATAAGCACCCTCACTTAAACCAAGAAGAATATCATGCTGACCACCCAAAGTAACAATTAAACATTGATCATATGCCAGGCACTGAGAGTACAACAGTGAATAAGACATAGGGGTCCCAATTAATTGGTGGCGGAGGAAATTAGTGGGGCCTGGAAAGTAGGAGAGGGTAGGCTAGGAAGAAATAGTGGCAAGTGTCAAGACCTGGAGGCAGAGCATGGAGGTTTATATGGCTGATGCCTAAAATTTGGAGGGAGACAACAGTGAAGAACCTGAGGGTGGTAGGCAGGGTTAAATCATGAAAGGACTTGAAGCCCTCTTGAGAAATTATCCCAAGGGAAAGGGTTTTAAAAAGAGAATATACATATTTTAGGTATGCATTTTAGAAAAATCCCTTCAGCTGAAGTGGGAAATGGTTTAAAGAGGCAAAACTGGAGGCAGAATATCTAATAGGAAAGCTTTGGAAGAATGCAAGCAAGAGATGATGGTGACCTCAACTAAAGTTGTGGAGCAGCGGAGACTATGAGATAAATGAATAAATCTGGAAGATCCTAAGAAGGCAAAATTAACAGGACTCTGACCCACTGAATGAGTAAGGTAAGAGAAAGGGAGGAGGTTGAAAATACTCAAGTTTCTGGCCACTGCAGATGGACTCATAGATGCTGCATTTACTATGAATGATGTCTGGTGAACCTTACTTCTTAGACTAGTGCTCAAGTTAAATACTAAGGTGGTTGATGTTATGTTTCTCCCATATTTTTTTCTCCACAGATAATATTAGAAGCACTGATCATTTTTACTTTATCCCAAATAAGGTGTTAATTCATTGATTTAGCAAATATTTATTGAATCCCAATAAGGTATAGGCAGGGTATATTGTTAGGCATTAGTGACACAGACCAGGTCCATTGGTTATTTAATGCAATAGTGTTAAGGGCTACATGGAAATGCAGGGCGCCATGACAGCGTATAAAGGGGACCTGCGGCCCTGGTAGGGCAGGAAAACTTCCCTGAGGACTACACTCTTTAGGGGAGGACTGAAATCTGGGCAATGACCTAGACAGGACAGAGGAGGGGTACCAATGCACAAAAAAGCATTCTCAGAAGAGGGAACAAAAAAGGGCAAAGGTCTCAGTACCTCAGGAGAATTCTGAATTTCTGGAGCCAAAAGAAGGTCAGTGAGGCTGGAGCACAGAAATCCTGAAAGTACATGGAAACAGATGAAACTGATGAAACTACTGAGGTAGGTGGTGGCAGGATCAAGTAGGGCTTTGTAGACCACTGAGGAGTTTCTATTTTCTCCTGAGATGAATGGGAAGCATTAAAGTATTTTAAGCAGAGGATCATAAGATTTGCATTAAAAAATGAGAGAGACAGACACACAGGGAGAGGGGGAGAGAGAAAGGGAGAGCGATATCTATGATCACTGGGCCACTGTGAGGAGAATGGATGGGGGAGGGTGGGGAGAGCTAGCTATAAAAATTAAACCAGGCTTTTCCTAATTTTCTGTCTCCTTTTTGGTTTTTTGTTTATTTTTCAGAATTAACTGTGCATAACCCATTTTTCTACTAGGCAGTTACCCACTGAAATAATAAAAATTACAAAATGTGAAACTGAACAGCCCATTGTTTTTAGACTTCTTAGAATCATATTTATGTCACAAACCTTACCCCTATTTCAATTCTGATAACTAAGATTGAATATGTTAAAAATATACAGAGAGCTTGTGATATAATAGAAATACTAAAAAATAGCTTGATGAACCAATTGAATATATAAGGGGAAAAGTAATGCAGTCTAGTCTTTGTCTTTGAAAAATATAGGTCAGTAGAGAGAAAAGACCATTAACCACCAACATGCAAATGAACAAAATTTGGCTTCTTTGCATAATTGGTTTTCTAAATGCCCACAGATGCCGCCTAACCGACTAAGAGGTATTGGGTGCTACAGAAAGTCTTTCAGATGTTAGGCTTACACACTAGGCAGGTTCTCCGTAAACACTTCCACCGTTTTTACTTCTTCTAAGCAATTTATATTACTTTTTTTAACTGACATTTAAATGTCCCTGCCAAATGTAATCTGCTAGATTAAGAACTGGCAATTGTCGCTATGTTTACACAAGAATTGCTCTTTTGGAGTGAACTTTTCCACCTGCCTGATGTGTCCACTTCCTGGTGCAGTCATCAAACTCTAGGCAGACAAGTGGTCTTCACATTACCTCCGAAAGGGTGTTTGCTTAAAGCTGCCCAAGGCCTTATAAATTCTTAGGTGGGTAGACGGAATTTTTACTTAAAGACCTATTTTTAATCCCCCTTCTTGTGTGGCAGGTATAGAAAAGCAAAGTAAGCAGAACGTTCAGTCTTCCACTGGACTGTGGGAGTGCTGAGATTCTTTCAAACTCATCCTCAATTCTCTTGGAAACCAATGGGTCTTGCTACTTAGGGAGTATCTCCTTACCAGCCTCCTTGCTTGTCTGGCCAGACTGCCTGGGGAGAGGCACAGCAGGGCAATGCAAGGAATTTGCTCTTGGAGTCAGATCTGGGTTGGAATACTTACTGTGAGACCTGGGAGGAGTTACTCAACCTCTCTGAGCCAAAATTTCCTCATCTTTAAGGCTAAAGGAAATCCGTGGACAGAAAGGCCCCTCCGCGAGCGGTCAAAGCTGGTTTTGCGCCCCCAACACCTCATTCTCGGGCTCGGTTATTCTACTATAACTCCTCTTAGGGCCTTGAGGACCAGACCCGGAGCGTCAGGGGAAAGAGAGGCCACTGACCTCGAAGTCGGGGCGATGGGTGATGGGACGGCACAGCGCTGGGGCCTGGCACGGGCAGTCGGCCCCGAGCCCGACGCGCAGCGCCAGGGGCAGCGGCAGCAGCAGAGGAGCGAGCCCCGGGTCCCCGCGCAGCGAGGGAACGAGGCGCCGGCTCCGGAGCTGCGGGCAGGCCATGCTAGTGGCTCACCAATCAGCAGAGTTGTCCCGCATTCCCGGGCGGCGCCTGCTTTATGGAGGGGAGGGGAGGGGCCGGGCCGAGCTCCCCGGCTGGGCAGGGGAGGAGCTGGGCGGTCGCCAAGTCCGGGGGATCTGGGGCTGCGGGAGAGAGGGACCGAGGTCGCGGTGCCCCTAGCACGTCGAGCCCAGGGAGCCAGGGCCTCGGTGCCCGGCAGACAGTTGACTCAAGTGTGTATCGCCTACCATCTATGTGCCTCTCTTTGGCTCTGTGTCATAGTTGTGTCCTCCTTGTGGAGTCTGAAACTGGAGGGAGTCCCCAAAATGGAGAAGTAGGATGCCTTGGAAGGGATGATGGTGCTACATGGTTGGAATGGCCCAAAGATTTTGAAGATACAGATATCTGTTGAGTTAAGACAGCGGTTCGAATACGGCCTCTAATTTCGCCTCCTCCCATGCTTAAACTCCAGTGAAAACCTCAACCCACAAGGGAAGGGAGATGACAGCAACATTTTGGAAGCTTGAAAGCACAAGTATGAGGGGTAAGTGCCCCAGGCCCCAACAGTGCGGAAACTTGAGAAACAACGCAATTTAAACCACAGAATCTTCAAAAGGTTCTGGAACTACAAGAAGTGCCTCAGGAATTAGGGGTGAAGGGGAGATGGAGGTTAGGATGTCCGAAAATAAAGGGGAATAGGTGAAAGCTGCCTGAGAAGAAGTGAAATCTCTAGATCCTTTCTCCAGCCTTATGTCTCTGGGCAGCTGCCCCTCTCCCACCCAGGCTGAAGTTTGGAGGTTTAATGCTCTGGGGAGGGTGAATTCTCTGGTACTTGCTCGGGTACCATACCTAAAATAGGATATAACTGACTTTGTGCCTGACCAAAGATATTGGCAACATGCCCGCAGATCATCCCATAGCAAAATTTAAAGTCAGAAACACCAGGCACCCACTCAGAGCTCCCTCTTTACTTTTTATCTCTTGCATTTAATCATGGACAACAAACAAGACAATTGAATAATATAAAGGGAACAACAGAAAAAGGAATATGGGAGGAAACAAACATTGTAGGGAGGACATTAAAAAAAAAAAAAAAAAACTCTTAGTAATATCCCCAGGAAGGCAAGAGAAGATGAAGCCACAACAGGATGAAATTTTTTAAAAAGGGGGGTGGGAATAGAAAGAGTTCTTGGAAATTAGAAAGAAGATCACAGAAATGAGGGAAAAATCACAGAAGATTTGAGCAAAGTAACACAAAAATACTCTTCAAAAAGAAAGAAAATTGGAAGAGCAGTCCAGATGAGAAGAAATCATCAATTAAGTAATTCAAGAAAAATTCCAGGAATGAAGGACAGGAGTTTTCAGAAGGAAAGGGCAAAGAATAGATCCTAAGAGCTTCCAGAGAGGAAAAAAATCACAAAATATGAAGAATCAGAATGTCATCAGATTTCTCAACAGTAACATCTAAAGCTCAAAGACAATGAAACAATGCCTTTGAAATTCTGAAAGAATATGCTTTCCACATAAAATTCTGCAGAATTATCAATCAAGTGGGAAAGTCATGTAAAATTTCAAAATATTGACCTATCATACACTCCAAATGGAGTGTTCTAGGCCCTGCCCCCAGAGATTCTGGTTCACTGAGTCTGGATGGGGGCTGTGAATGTGAATTTGAAACAAGAGCCCCAGGTGACTGTGATGCAGGTGGTTGTGGTATGTAATCTGAGAGTCACTGCCATAATTAGTGATTTTATAATCTCTCTAAAGTACAGCTTTTCGATTTTACATCTCACCACTATTTCAGAAGACTTCCCCATTTAGTAGGGCAGTATTTCTTATTATGGGAGCTCACAGTTTTGTTTTGTTTTGTTTTTGAGGATCTGTGAATAGCTATGAACTCTCTCTCCAGAAAACAGCATATACATATTCATACAAATTTTGTGAACCAGTTTTTAGTTTATCTGTGGACCACTAGGTTGCTCTTAGGTATAAGGCTAAGAAGTGATGTTTTACACTGACATTCCTGGACTGGCATTCATATTTCTTTTACTGCCACAGTTCACTCATGCCCCATTTTTCAAAAGCTCCTCAGTTCGGCTCCTTCCCATTCTCCTTACCTACTGCTATCTTGTCACTCCTGCTGCTAACTCTGCATTTAAAAGTATCGAATTTTCCTGAACCAAATCAGAATGACACTTGATACCAATGACAGAAAACTCGACCTGAGCAAAAAAAGTGGGAATTTATTATCTTAAGGAACTGAACTTTCATGGGTAGATCTTCAGGACCCGGAGACGTTAATCATATCACTAGTTCTCAGTCTCATTCTCCATTTCTTGGCTCTGCTTTTCTCTGAGTTGGCTCTGTTATCAGGTAGATTTTCTCCTTATGGTGCAAAGATGGTTTCCAACATCACAGGCTTCCTGACATCTCCAGAGCCTCCCCTAGCATTTGCAGGCCCCAGGGCAAGGGCACAAATGGAAGTCCACACACCTGAAGTTTAATTTTTTTTTTTTCCTAGAGATTTTATTTTTCAACAGGAAGCCAAAGTGAAATGAGTGCAAAACTGAGACTAGAAGTCTCAATATAGTTTTTCCACTGATTAGTATCTCATTTTCTGCCTACAAATCGGTTTAAGGACACTAAATTTTAACTCACAAAGTTGCTGGGAGGATACAGTCTGACAGTTAATATCAACATCTTTTGGTAGTGTTTGTAAATGCTTGGCATTCTCGTTATTAGTAATACAATGTTTTTGCATTCTTATTAGTAACATGTTTGTCATAGAATATTGTAGAGTTAGCATTCTGAGAAGATCAAACAATATTCACATTTTTATTATGTGCTGGTGAAAAATTAAAGAACACATTGCTTAGTGTTACACATAATTTTTGAGAGGGGGCCTATGCTTTCAACTAATTAACAACTTCCATATCACGTCAGGTTATTTGGGTACCCAGAAGTGATTTTTTTTTAACCCACAGCAATTGCGGTAAATTGGCTCCCAAACTGATCACGGGAGACTTCATTTATTCTTGTGTTGTCATGAGGTGAAGATGTATTAGGCCCTAACTTTGTATGTTAGGCTGATTGCAGTTTTGAATTGTATGAAATGACTAAATTTCTCAGTTATTTAGCTTGAAAAAATACAATTCAAATATTGTGGAAATGAGACTCCACAGTGAATCCCCACAGTAAGGAGAATGGTCCACTTACTTCTAAATGGAAATCCCCAGTTGTCACACTACATCAATGATCTGACATCTAATCTGACTTCCACTGAGCTGGAATGTACTTTAAAGATCAGGTCTCTGGACAAAGAATTTTAGCTTAGTGGGTTATGCAACAAAAATGCCCAAACCCAGAGCACTGTTTTAATGTTGACAGAAATAGCTTCTCTTGAAATAGCAGACAGGAAGAAAAAAAAAGGAAGATTTTAAGCCCAAAGTCTTTTGCCTAAGCACATTTTCTAACGTTTCTGCCCGCATCTCATTAAAAGCCGGATAAAGGAATAGGGGTGGGGATAGAACCACATCATCTACTTTCATAGAAGGTGCATACTGGAGTCCCACAGGCAAATTTATTTGGCCTACACTTCAGAAATTTGGGAAATGCCGTATTATAAAAAAATCCAGATTTCTGGCTTCTCTTAAGAAATGGAACCTTTGGCCACAGTGGGCCTTTATTCATACGGGGGGAAAGCAGGCTGGATTTGAGAATCAGCTGCTCTGTTTACACACATTCTATGATTTCCCGTTCCTTACCAACCTGAAAGTCTTACACCCCGTTCACTCTACCTGCCTCAACCCTCAGGCATTACGATCCCTGCAGTTTATGAAATGGATGAACGGGTCTTTTCTTTTTTCCTTTAATAATGGGCACATCTCTTTGTTAAAGGAAGAGGGTCGGGGGATGGGGAACTAGTGGCCGGTTTTACTTCCGAACAGTCCTAAATCTGCCATTTTCAGCAATCTGACCCTAACCTACTTTTTCCGAATGGCCCAAAGTATAAAACTAAGTATCAAAGAATGGCCCTTGTAGTCGCAGCTCTATCACAAGTCAGCCGTGTGACCTTGGGCAAGTCCATTAAGCCCTCTTGGCCAAAGGTGATGAAAGGTCTCTAAACGGACTTAATACCTGTTCTGAATACTTCCCAGGGCTGTCGCACAGCACACACGAGATTTTGAAAGCACTCCTAAGTCATTTATAAACCGCCAAACGCTCCCTAGCACAAGCATCTGCGACACCAGGGCTTTAGAAGCTGGGTTACTGGAACCTGCTTTGGTTCCACTGGGCTCCCACCTCCCACGCGAGCGGAAGAAGATCCTCAGGGGAGTAGCTCTGGGAAAGCGGCTTAGAAATGCAGCAAGAAGTCCCTTAGCAGGGGTAAAGTTGTTGGCGGCATTTTCAAGCCCCCAGAGTGGCATACCAACTCCTGGCCGAGATGACAGACCCCGTGGTGCAGCCAGTGCAAGAAAACGGGTCCCCGGGCCACCTTCCTGCTGGAAGCCCGGACCCCAGAAGCCAGGCCTGAACCCTCCCAACCAGGACCCCAGACCAGGGATCCCGGACCTCACCCTCGTCCAAGTCTAAATATTTCAAAGTTATAGCCAAGCCAACAAACTCTTCTCTATCTTGAAAAATATACTTCATAGTGACTAAATAGATAAATGTATCTCTGTGTGTGTGTGTGTGTGGCAGGCTATAGTTTTGAGTTTTATTTATTTATTTATTTGTTTATTTATTTATTTATTTTTGGCTGCGTTGGGTCTTCGTTGCTGAGTGCAGCTTTCTCTAGTTGCGGCGAGCAGGGGCTACTCTTCGTTGCGGTGTGCGCGGTTCTCATTGCGGTGGCTTCTCTTGCTGCGGAGCACGGGCTCTAGGCGCACGGGCTCAGCAGTTGCGGCACACAGGCCCAGTTGCTCCGCAGCGAGATCTTCCCAGACCAGGTCCCCTGCATTGGCAACCAGGGAAGTCCGAGGCTATAGTTTTTATAACTGAATATCAACGAACTATTAAGATGATTACACTTAATTATTATTACAAAGACGTTAATGATTTGTTTGGATTTTTTGTGTTTTTTATTATTCCATTAAATTTGTTTATCTTGTCTTTATTTCAGCAAAATCATGCTGTTATAATCAAGATTTTCACATAATTTCTGTTCTGTTGAGAGTAAGATCTTAAAGATTCAAAATAAGTATAGTAAGTTGTATTCAGAACACATGAAATTTTAGTATATATATTTAAAAAGTAGTTTAAAGTCAATGTTAAACAAAAATTTAAAATTATTTTATGCTTCTAAAAAGTTATTTTTATTCTAAAATAGTCAACATTTTATATTAAAATATAAAAGCAAAATACAAAATAGTTAATGAACATAACATTTTTAGAGTAGTTTTATGTTTGCAGAAAAATTGAGCAGAAAATACAGAGTTCCATATACCCCCTGTCCCTACACATGCAGAGCCTCCCCAAATATCAACATCCCATACCAGAGGGGTACATTTGTTACAATCAATGAACCTAGATTGACACATCATTATCACCCAACCTACATTAGGGTTTATTCTTGGTGCTGTACATTCTATGGGTTTTGGCAGTTATAATGACATGTACTCTCCATTGTATAATACAGAGTAGTTTTACTGACCAAAAAATCTTCCCATTCATCCTGCATTCCTCCCTAACCCCTGGCAACTACTAATCTTTTTACTATCTTCATAGTTTTGCCTTTTTCAAAATGTCATATAGTTGGAATCCTGCAGTATATACCCTATCAGATTGACTTTTTCCACTTAGCAATATGCATTTAAGATTATTCCATGTCTTGTCATGGCTTGATAGCTCATTTCTTTTTAGAAACATGAAATATCAAATATCCATGAATAAATCTATAAAAATTGTGCAAGACCTCTACCTAGAAAAGTATAAAACATTACTGAAAGAGGTGTTAAAAGATATAAGTAAATTAAAACTGCAGTTAGGCAAGAAGAAGGAACAGCATACAAATCAAAAAGAAGCCAAATGATCTCTGTTAGCAGATGACATGATCTTACATACAGAAAACCCCAAAGACTCCACAAAAAAAACTGTTAGAACTAATAAAAGAATTAACTAAAGCTGTAGGATACAAAATCAACATACAAAAATCAGTGGCATTTCTATACACTCACAATTTCTTTTTAAAATTTAAAATTTATTGGGTCTGATACACTTAAGGACATTCTTTTCCAAGTCTCAAAACAGGTTGTTAGAAAACTATGAATTAGTTGGGATAATATATTTACGTTACCATATATCCAGTTAAGTATGATTTGTGATCTCCCAGCAAAAAAATAAAGTAACTTTAAAGACAGTGGTCCAATGGTCGGAACTTGTGGATTATAGATTCATGTAGAGCACTGCATTTTACTACAGAAACATGATGTGTGAGCATCAGTAGTTTCCACCAGATCCTCACACTTGTGGTCTAGATGACATTGCTATGAGTACCAGTGGATCCTAGAAGAAAAGCACATTTTGAAAGGTATTTTGTGTCTTAGGGATTCTCCTTTTTAAACAACAATAGGCATACAAATTCTTTTCATGACTGGGAAGAAAATTGAATACCACAAAGCTCATAAAATAATAACAATTAAGACACTAATTAAATCATATGAATTTCAATTTATTTTAAACCCCCTGAACACCAGTAAAACTTAAAACGATGTAAATTCCTTTTCCAGAATCAAAATATTATCAAAAGGATGATCTCAATCCAGGTCTCTGAGGAGAAAACAATACTTTAGTTAACTAGAAAAAGAATGAATGAATATATTTCTACTTTACATGGATTTGAAAAGCTTAGTTTGAAATATGTTTCTGAAAGGAAACCAGATTTATTTTCCTCATCGTGAAGTCCCCTTTGTGATACTTGGCACCGTACTACTGTTCTTTCTGTCTTGTAGGCTCAAAACTATGAGAGGAGTTAGTTTGTTTGTCTGTTTCCTTGTTTCTTTTTTTCTTTTTTAAGTATTTGAGTATTTTATTTTTTTAATGTATTTTATTTTATTTTTTTACACAGCAGGTTCTTATTAGTTATCTATTTTATATATATTAGTATATATATGTCACACCCAATCTCCCAGTTAATCCCACCACCACCAGCCCCACCCCCGCTTTACCCATTGGTGTCCATACGCTTGTTCTCTACATCTCTGTCTCTATTTCTGCCTTGCAAAATGATTCATCTGTACCATTTTTTCTAGATTCAACATACATGCGTTAATATATGATATTTGTTTTTCTCATTCTGACTTACTTCACCCTGTATGACAGTCTCTAGGTCCATCCACGTCTCTACAAATGACTCAATTGCATTCCTTTTTATGGCTGAGTAATATTCCATTGTATATATGTGCCACTTCTTCTTTATCCATTTGTCTGTCAATGGGCATTTAGGTTCCTTCCATGACCTGGCTATTGTAAATAGTGCAGCAATGAACATTGGGGTGCATGTGTCTTTTTAAATTATGGTTTTCTCTGGGTACAAGCCCAGTAGTGGGATTGCTGGGTGATATGGTAACTCTATTTTTAGTTTTTTAAGGAACCTCCATACTGTTCTCCATAGTGACTGTATCAATTTACATTCCCACCAACAGTGCAAGAGGGTTCCCCTTTCTCCACACCCTCTCCAGCATCTGTTGTTTGTAGATTTTTTGATGATGCCCATTCTAACTGGTGTGAGGTGATGCCTCATTGTAGTTTTGATTTGCATTTCTCTAATAATTAGTGTTGTTGAGCAGCTTTTCATGTGCTTCTTGCCCATCTGTATGTCTTCTTTGGAGAAATGTCTATTTAGGTCTTCTGCCCATTTTTGGATTGGGTTGTTTGTTTTTTTGATATTGAGCTGCATGAGCTGCTTGTAAATTTTGGAGATTAATCCTTTGTCAGTTGCTTCATTTGCAAATATTTTCTCCCATTCTGAGGGTTGGCTTTTTGTCTTGTCTATGGTTTCCTTTGCTGTGCAAATCTTTTAAGTTTCATCAGGTCCCATTTGTTTATTTTTGTTTTTATTTCCATTTCCCTAAGAGGTGGGTCAAAAAGGATCTTGCTGTGACTTATGTCACAGAGTGTTGTGCCTATATTTTCCTCTAAGAGTTTGATAGTGTCTGGCCTTACATTTAGGTCTTTAATCCATTTTGAGTTTATTTCTGTGTATGGTGTTAGGGAGTGTTCTAATTTCATTCTTTTACATGTAGCTGTCCAGTTTTCCCAGCACCACTTATTGAAGAGGCTGCCTTTTCTCCATTGTATATTCTTGCCTCCTTTTTCAAAAATAAGGTGACCATAGGTGTGTGGGTTTATCTCTGGGCTTTCTATCCTGTTCCATTGATCTATATTTCTGTTTTTGTGCCAGTACCATACTGTCTTGTTTACAGTAGCTTTGTAGTATAGTCTGAAGTCTGGGAGCCCGATTCCTCCAGCTCCGTTTTTCTTTCTCAAGCTTGCTTTGGCTATTCGGGGTCTTTTGTGTTTCCATACAAATTGTGAAATTTTTTGTTCTAGTTCTGTGAAAAATGCCAGTGGTAGTTTGATGATAGGGATTGCATTGAATCTGTATATTGCTTTGGATAGTGTAGTGATTTTCACAATATTGATTTTTCCAATCCAAGAACATGGTATATCTCTCCATCTGTTTGTATCATCTTTAATTTCTTTCATCAGTGTATTATAATTTTCTGCATACAGGTCTTTTGTCTCCTTAGGTAGGTTTATTCCTAGGTATTTTATATTTTTTGGTGCAATGGTAAATGGGAGTGTTTCCTTAATTTCTCTTTCAGATTTTTCATCATTAGTGTATAGGAATGCAAGAGATTCCTGTGCATTAATTTTGTATCCTGCAACTTTACCAAATTCATTGGTTAGCTCTAGTAGTTTTCTGGTGGCATCTTTAAGATTCTCTATGTATAGTATCATGTCATCTGCAAACAGTGACAGTTTTACTTCTTCTTTTCCAATTTGTATTTCTTTTTCACCTCTGATTGCCATGGCTAAAACTTCCAAAACTATGTCAAATAATAGTGGTGAGAGTGGACAACTTTGTCTTGTTCCTGATCTTACAGGAAATGGTTTCAGTTTTTCACCACTGAGAATGATGTTGGCTGTGGGTCTGTCATATATGGCCTTTATTATGTTGAGTTAATTTCCCTCTATGCCTACTTTCTGGAGGGTTTTTATCATAAATGGATGTTGAATTTTGTCAAAAGTTTTTCTGCATCTATTGAGAGGATCATATGGTTTTTCTCCTTCAATTTGTTAATATGGTGTATCACATTGATTGATTTGCATATATTGAAGAATCCATGCATCCCTGGGATAAACCCCACTTGATCATGATCCTTTTAATGTGCTGTTGAACTCTGTTTGCTAGTATTTTGTTGAGGAATAACAAAATACTAGCATCTTGTTAGTATTTTGCTTCTGTGCATCTGTGTTCATCAGTGATATTGACCTGTAGTTTTCTTCTCAAACAACCAGCTTTTAATTTTATTGATCTTTGCTATCATTTTCTTCATTTCTTTTTCATTTATTTCTGATCTGATCTTTATGATTTCTTTCCTCTGCTAACTTTGGGGTTTTTTGTTCTTCTTTCTCTAACTGCTTTGCGTGAAAGTTTAAGTTGTTTATTTAAGATGTTTCTTGTTTCTTGAGATAACGTTGTATTGCTATAAACTTCCCTCTTAGAACTGCTTTTGCTGCATCCCATAGGTTTTGGGTCATCATGCTTTCGTTGTCATTTGCTTCTAGGTATTTTTTGATTTCC
Source organism: Balaenoptera musculus (assembly GCF_009873245.2). NCBI lineage: Eukaryota > Metazoa > Chordata > Mammalia > Artiodactyla > Balaenopteridae > Balaenoptera > Balaenoptera musculus. The sequence goes on from NC_045785.1 coordinate 74,122,861, forward strand.
TCTTTGATTTCTTCAGTGATCTCTTGGTTATTTAGTATTGTATTGATTAGCCTGCATGTGTTTGTATTTTTTACAGATTTTTTCCTGTAATTTATATCTAGTCTCATAGCATAGTGTTTGGAAAAGATACTTGATATGATTTCAATTTTCTTAAATTTACCAAGGCTTGATTTGTGACCCAAGATATGATCTATCCTGGAGAATGTTCCATGAGCACTTGAGAAGAAAGTGTATTCTGTTATTTTTGGATGGAATGTCCTATAAATATCAATTAAGTCCATCTTGTTTAATGTGTCATTTAAAGCTTCTGTTTCCGTATTTATTTTCATTTTGGATGATCTGTCCATTGGTGAAAATGGGGTATTAAAGTCCCCTACTATGATTATGTTACCATTGATTTCCCCTTTTATGGCTGTTAGCATTTGCCTTATGTATTCACACGCTCCTATGTTGGGTGCATAAATATTTACAATTGCTATATCTTCTTCTTGGATTGATCCCTTGATCATTATATAGTGTCCTTCTTTGTCTCTTGTAATAGTCTTTATTTTAAAGTCCATTTCGTCTGATATGAGAATTGCTACTCCAGCTTTCTTTTGATTTCCATTTGCATGGAAATTATTGCATATCTTTTTCCATCCCCTCACTTTCAGTCTGTATGTGTCCCTAGGTCTGAAGTGGGTCTCTTGTAGACAGCATATATATGGGTCTTGTTTTTATATCCAGTCAACCAGTCTATGTCTTTTGGTTGGAGCATTTAATCCATTTACACTTAAGGTAGTTATCGATATGTATTTTCCTATTACCATTTTCTTAATTGTTTTGGGTTTGTTATGTAGGTCTTTTCCTTCTCTTGTGTTTCCTGCCTAGAGAAGTTCCTTTAGCATTTGTTGTAAAGCTGGTTTGGTGGTGCTGAATTCTCTAAGCTTTTGCTTGTCTGTAACGGTTTTGGTTTCTCCGTTGAATCTGAATGAGATCCTTGCTAGGTAGAGTAATCTTGGTTGTAGGTTTTTCCCTTTCATCACTTTAAATATATCCTGCCACTCCCTTCTGGCTTGCAGAGTTTCTGCTGAAAGATCAGCTGTTAACTTTATGGGGATTCCCTTGTACGTTATTTGTTGCTTTTCCCTTGGTGCTTTTAATATTTTTTCTTTGTATTTAATTTTTCATAGTTTGATTAATATGTGTCTTGGTGTGTTTCTCCTTGGATTTATCCTGTATGGGACTCTGCACTTCCTGGACTTGATTGACTATTTCCTTTCCCATATTAGGGAAGTTTTCAACTATAATCTCTTCAAATATTTTCTCAGTCACTTTCCTTTTTTCTTCTTCTGGGATCCCTATAATTCGAATGTTGGTGCATTTAATGTTGTCCCAGAGGTCTCTGAGTCTGTCCTCAATTCTTTTCATTGTTTTCTCTTTGTTCTGCTCTGCGGTAGTTATTTCCACTATTTTATCTTCCAGGTCACTTATCCGTTCTTCTGCCTCAGTTATTCTGCTATTGTTTCCTTCTAGAGAATTTTTAATTTCATTTATTCTGTTGCTCACCACTGTTTGTTTGCTCTTTAGTTCTTCTAGGTCCTTGTTAAACATTTCTTGTATTTTCTCCATTCTATTTCGAAGAATTTGGATCATCTTTACTATCATTCTCTGAATTCTTTTTCAGGTAGACTGCCTATTTCCTCTTCATTTGTTTGGTCTCGTGGGTTTTTACCTTGCTCCTTCATCTGCTGTGTGTTTCTTTGTCTTCTTATTTTGCTTAACTTAATGTGTTTGGGGGTCTCCTTTTCGCAGGCTGCATATTCATAGTTCCTGTTGTTTTTGGTGTCTGCCCCCAGTGACTGAGGTTGGTTCAGTGGGTTGTGTAGGCTTCCTGGTGGAGGGGACTGGTACCTGTGTTCTGGTGGATGAGGCTGGATCTTTTATTTCTGGTGGGCAGGACTGCATCAGGTGGTGTGTTTTAGGGTGTCTGTGACCTTTTTATGATTTTAGGCAGCATCTCTGCTAATGGGTGGGGTTGTGTTCCTGTCTTGCTAGTTGTTTGGCATAGGGTGTCCAGCACTGTAGCTTGCTGGTCTTTGAGTGGGGCTGGATCTTAGCTTTGAGATGGAGATCTCTGGGAGAGCTTTCACCGTTTGATATTACATGGAGCCGGGTGGTCTCTGGTAGACCAATGTCCTGAACTTGGCTCTCCCACCTCAGAGGCACAGGCCTGACACCCAGCCAGAGCACCAAGACCCTGTCAGCCACACAGCTCTCAATTTTGGGATGATTCGTTGTGTATTCAGATATTACAGGGATACAGGGTACATCAAGTTGATTGTGGAGATTTAATCCACTGCTCCTGATGCTGCTGGGAGAAATTTCCCTTTCTATTCTTTTTTCACAGAGCTCCTGGGGTTCAGCTTTGGATTTGGCCCTGCCTTTGCGTGTAGGTCACCTGAGGGTGTCTGTTCTTCACTCAGACAGGATGGCATTAAAGTAGCAGCTGATTAGGGGGCTCTGGCTCACTCAGGCCCAGGGGAAGGAGGGGTACAGAATGCGGGGCAAGCCTGCAGTAGCAGAGGCTGGAGTGACGTTGCAACAGCCTGAGGCATGCCGTGTGTTCTCCCGAGGAAGTTGTCCCTGGATCACGGGACCCTGGCAGTGGCGGGCTGCACAGGCTCCCGGGAGGGGAGATGTGGATAGTGACCTGTGCTTGCACACAGGCTTCTTGGTGGCTGCAGCAGCAGCCTTAGTGTTTCATGCCTGTCTCTGGTGTCCACGCTGATAGCTGCAGCTCGCACCTATCTCTGGAGCTCATTTAGGCAGTGCTCTGAATCACCTCTCCTTGCACACCCTGAACAATGGTCTCTTGCCTCTTCGGCAGGTCCAGGCTTTTTCTCGGACTCCCTCCCGGCTAGCTGTGGTGCACTAGCCCCTTCAGGCTGTGTTCACGCAGCCAACCCCAGTCCTCTCCCTGGGATCTGACCTCCAAAGCCCGAGCCTCAGCTCCCAGCCCCCACCGGTCCCAGCTGGCGGTTGAGCAGACCAGTCTCTCAGGCTGGTGAGTGCTGGTCGGCACCGATCCTGTGTGTGGGAATCTCTCCGCCTTGCCCTCTGCAGCCGTGTTGCTGCACTCTCCTCCATGGCTCCAAAGCTTCCCCCCCACCATCCCCTGTCCCCGCCTGTGAAGGGGCTTCCTAGTGTGTGGAAACTTTTCTTCCTTCACAGCTCCCTCCCAGAGGTGCAGGTTCCATGCCTATTCTTTTGTCTCTGTTTTTTCTTTTTTCTTTTGCCCTACCCAGGTACGTGGGGAGTTTCTTGCCTTTTGAGAAGTCTGAGATCTTCTGCCAGTGTTCAGCAGGTGTTGTGTAGGAGTTGTCCCACCGGTACATGTATTTCTGATGTATTTGTGGGGAGGAAGGTGATCTCCACATCTTACTCCTCCGCCATCTTGAAGGTCTCTCCACCATTTTTCCTTGATTACTCTAGCTTTGTAGTATAGTCTGAAGTCAGGGAGTCTAATTCCTCCACTCTGTTTTTTCCCTCAAAATGCTTTGGCTATTTGGGATCTTTTCTCTCTCCATACAAATTTTAAGTTTTTTTGTTCTAGTTCTCTAAAAAATGCCCCTGGTAATTTGTTAGAGATTTCACTGAATCTGTAGTTTGCTTTGGGTAGTATAGTCATTTTAACAATATTGATTCTTCCAATCCAAGAACATGGTATATTTCTCCATCTGCTTCTGTCATCTTTGATTACTTTCATCAGTGTCTTATAGTTTTCTGAGTACAGGTCTTTTACTTCCTTAGGTAGGTTTATTCCTAGGTATTTTATTCTTTTTGTTGCAATGGTAAATGGGAGTGTTTCCTTAATTTCTCTTTCTGATCTTTCATTGTTAGTGTATAAGTATGCAAGAGATTTCTGAGCATTAATTTTGTATCCTGCAACTTTACCAAATTCATCGATTGGCTCTAGTAG